>NC_051177.1:166619393-166741893 GCF_013339695.2 Rhipicephalus sanguineus
GTGGCAAGATGTAAATTCGTCGCCACGCAGCTATTCGTCCTTCCATGATACCTGAATCCGCTTCACGGAGGAAGAAAATATTCGTACAAGTGCACGTTGCGCAAAAAATGATTGAAACCATAAAAGTCTGCCCAGCACGTAGTCGTCGCGTAAAAAAACAGCGTGCGTGTCATTGATCCAACTCGACAGTTCAACAGACGGCTGCATATAAATCAGTGCAGAAGAAGCGCGCCTCGGAAAAAAATCGCCCCAAAAGCAACAGCCCTCGTTGGGATCTTCACATCTCCAGGCACTTTGTAAATATATGAGGTGTTCTGAAGCGCGTGTTAGCCTGCATTTAATATCAGCGCATTGTGACACTGAAGGTGCCAAACATTTTTGTGTTTACGCGCTGGAGTAGGAAAACATTTTGGAGGCATGCAAAGCATGCTTGGTTTACTGAAAAAGTAATATTGCTATTGTAAGTGTGCAATAAATACACGTGGTGACGTATGTTGAGCTGCAGCGTCTTGAGAAAGTATTGTAAGCAGAACCACGAGAAACATAAAGTACAAAAATAACGATGTACGATGATGCATTGTGCCACTTGGAGTCCTTGAACGTTCCGAGCCATGTAGAAACAGGTTAAAGTATGGAACCTGCTTTCTGCAACATTCATTTCGGGGACAAGGCCTTCCCACTAAATTGAAGAAAAATCACCCCGTGGCGACCGACCCTTCCAGGAAGCAGAACAGCGCATGCGCAACTCGAGGCCACCTGCTGCTGTACCATCCTCTCATCGCATGGCGGCTGTCAATCGTCGCGAGCGCTTCGCCCTCTCCACCACCGAAGAGCCTGGAACGCTTTCTCGGAACACCGTGTCCACAACCGGTGAACATCTGCGCATGCTGAGGCATTCCACTGGCATTTTATGGGTAGGCGGGCTTTTCCCATTTACGGTGTGATTGTTTTCCAATACTGGACAAGACCTGGAGCCTTAGATAGAAAGTGCTAGATGGCACTGCTCGTGCAAAAGTGGAGTGGCGGGCTTCGCAGGGAAGTCGCTTTACAAAGTTGGCTGCGAGGCGTAATGACTTCTGACGAAGATTATTTCCTTATTTGGTTATCAGTAACTACTTACATAAGTCCGACATTTGAAGTAGGCCTGAGGTTTCCAAATTTTTGACAAAGAAACTGTAGGAGATTGCGAGTGCTGCTTGTACGAGCACCCGAAAAATATGTACAGTCTGAAGAGGAAAGGCGCAACGGCAGAACGAAATCACTTTAAATCGCTTAACAGGTTTTCTCTCTTGCTTTCAAAGAGGTTTCCGTCAATTAAAGAGCCAATGACATGTGTGGTCGTACGAACTTCGCCAAATGAATGTAATCATTTTATATTCAGTATTCCATCTTCTTCCTTTGCGCCCGTGGGGCCCAATGAATCCCGCATGAATCAAATGGGTGCACTACAAACCGTTGTGTTGAGCACGTGGACATTTATTAGCATCTTTTACGCAAGGATGAGTCCGCAAGTCGAATATTACAAATAACTTCAGTAAAATGACAAATAACACAATATAATGTCAATATGACACACTCAACAACATAACAGAATGTCACACAAATGCGGCGTCACGGACGTGCGACGCAACACGGAAGTCCACGGGAACAAGCTGCGCAGTCGACCCCACGGACGTCCCACGAGGGCCGACCGTCAACCAGCTGGGTCCAGGAACAACGAGACAGAGCTGCGCTCCTCATGACCCCGCGTCACATCACCGCCAGGTGGCGCCACTGACGCCACCGCCGGATCGCAGCGCCAACTTTGGCTCGGAGGCAAGTAGGCTAACTACGACGCGCGAACGCCATTAGACACAAACGGCATTGCAGTGGGTGCGAGCCCCTCAGATGCCCCATCCTTTATTGGCATCTAAGAGCGCAGTAACTATCTCTTTCAGCTTTAAGCATTAATTGCCTCCAGGTCCTCGGAAAGTCTTCCGTTTGCTGCTTTTGAAGACGCTCTGCGCGGCTAAGAAATATTCCGGTGCTCCTCTTTTCGCCATACAGAGTTTGCAGAGACAGCGTTGTGCAGTGCAGCTTGCGCGCCTCCGCGATTCAGCTATGTGAAACTGTTCCTTTCACTTCCATCTGCCGTCCTTAAGCTTGCGATTTGAGACGCACATTTCACAAGTAGGAGTAAGCCGTCCTGGTCCAATGCGAGCGCAAAACAGCTCTCGAAAGTGTAGTTGCGCGCAACAGTGCGCAACTACACTGTCGTTGGAGCCCCCGAGATTGATAGCATTTCTAAACACCAGGAAAAAAAAAAGACCGCGATCGACCGGAGTGCGCTCCAGCCCTTTTCAATCGCGATTCCTATCTTAACGCTTTTTTTCCGAAAGTTTCTGTCATTCATGCTTTTTCCCCCATACCACCATTAGAAGTTTCTTACGAAGAGTTTCATCTTGTGGGATTTGTCGCAGCGCTGTTGCTTTGCTGCCACACAGAATGCGTGTTCACAGCCGTGTGCTCACACTTTCGTCTCATCAGGGCGTACTGCGGTTCTTCATCAGCAAGGAAGATTTATTCGTATTGTAAACGCGCAGCCCCGGCAGCCTAGTAATTAGGCTTCATTTCAATCGATGGAGGTGAAAATATTTCAATAAAGGCTGCTTTGTTTCTTGTAACGTAGCGCGGGCACAGTGCAGTGGAGCACGAGTACTTGAAGGCTGATGTCTGCTTCTCTACGGCTTTAAGACGTGTGCTACTTTTTCTTTCTATCTTGCGGAGCCAGTCGCATAAAGAGAATAACGAGTACGTATGAGGCACGGCGCAACATTGTGCGTGACTCGAAGAAGAGTTTTCGTCTTGTCATCAGAAAGGAATATTGAGAGTTATGAAAACGAGAAGCAGGTTGTTATACGGCAAAGGGGTGCAACGAGAAATATACATCGCTCCTGAGAAAGCCGCTAGCCAAAGTGCAAAAGAACGTAGGGAAAGACGAACTTAATCTATTGCACGCGTTCCTCAGATTATGAAAACCTGACCCTCATTAGAACCTGAGCATGCTGTTTTCTTTCATGTCCTATCTCCCCTTGCCCTCTGCCTGTGTATGTTTTAACTCTTTTATGAAAAGGGCGCACACGTGCTCACTGAAACAGGGTACGCAGTTCTGCATCGTCTTCGCCTTCTCTGATGCATGCAGCCGCGCGCATAGCAAATGAGGACAGTTTGAAGAAAAATTTTGCAACGCAGACTTCGTTTTGCCTATAGGGAAATTGCTCAAAATGAATACTATAAAAACAGGTGAAGTAATAAAAATCATGGAGGCATCATTTAAGAATAGATTGCTTCACGAATAGAGCGTACAAACACGAAACAGAAATGAAGATTGACAATCACATAACAGCACTGTCATCCTTACTCATTTTAGCTCTCGTCGTTGCATGTGCTTTGCGTAGAACCTACTGCATCGCTGCACGCAGGTGATCCTGAAAGCCATTATCATATAGGGTGGAATCTCCAGTAGTGCATTGTGTTAGAGGTAACCTCATTTTTTAGACGATTACTAGAAGCAGCTCAGCAGTGGAATACGGACAACTAAATGGTGAGGGAGACAAGCGCTGACTTACATTTGCATGTGAGTCGACTAGAGAAGGCATGCACTTAGATTTAGGCATACTCGAACATTGGAGCACAATTAACCTGACAAAGTTCCTTAAGCGCGACTGCTTTGGGAAGCCGTCAGTTGTCTTGGCTCATAAACAGTTTTCCTATCTTGCGTGCGCACATTATTTCATGCGATCACGCAGCATTCATAAGACTTTCAAGTAGAGTCTGTCGAGTCGCAAGTCAGTTGTGGTGATACGCTGGACTACGGATATACAGGGCGTTTTTTACATCGAAGCTTTTATGAGATCACAACAACAGAGCCGTAGTTCTCCGCCGATGGTCTCCGTAACCGCTATCACGCGAAATACGGAAAAATGAAAAAAAGTCTGAGTTTCGCCACAAGGGCGAAGCAATGAATGCGATAGCAAGAAACTAATGCTATACGAAGTGAGGCTCGCCAATGGATACTCTCAGTTTGAACAGCGCTCCGGTTGCAAAGGCGGCCGAAGTAGCGAGGGAAACGAGCGTGCTTCAAGTGTCGAGCTGTGACACTTGATAGTTCGCGCTCATCTTCTGTTGTTCGTTTTGTGGCGTCCCTTGAGCTCGAGTGACTTTCGTACGCTCCGTAACATGAGCGCGGACATCACGGTGAAAGCGTGAAACATCTCTCTTCCTCTCAGCACGATGAAACCGCGCGAGCAGACAGCGGAAGGGCAAGGCTCTCCCTGCGCAAACATAAGACCAAGCGAGCGAGCTCGCCGACGCGCTCCTCGCGCCATCTCGCTGGTAATGAAGAAACGCTTATAAACGCCCGCCGTCTCTGAGTCCGTCCAGCGCTAAAGGGTGTGTATATAACGCTCGCCGTTAGCTACGTGGAGGATCCGCGTTTCGTGGCGTAGTGGCTAGCGCCACTCGCTGCGGAGCAAGAGGTCTCTGGTTCAACTCCGCACTTCGGAAGCATTTTTCTGAATTATTTTTCTTTGGGGCTTTTATATATATATATATAATATATATATACATACTTATACATATACGGTGCATAACGGCGGCGACGGCGACGGCAAAATTCAGCCGAGACTGTCCATATAATTGCTATCGCAATAATAAATATAATATTGAGGGTCGGATGGGGTTTGAACCCAGGCCCCTCTGCGCGGCAAGTCGAGCGTTCTACCACAGAGCCACGCTTGCGCTTCAACTCTTTTGTAAAAAGACCCAATGCAGGCGTCATTTCGGGCAAGGAATCGCGTTAACACATGCAATATAGCGTGGCAGAAGAGTAAAATAACAATCAGGCGTAACATAATGCTCATTGCGCAACGAGTGTGTGGTTTAAAGCTTCCCACCCACTGCAAAGTACTCAGCCATAATTCTTCGTCGTCATCGGCCACATGCAGCATCACAAAGTGCACCATAATGCTTCACGGATGTGTAGTGGGTACCTCACTTATCCACAGAATGGCGAGGAGTGGAATAGTGGGTGGAGAATAGTGGCGGTCTGGCATACAAGCTCAATAGCATACTTTTTGAAGTCTTAATTTCATGTATTAATTATTATTGTTGCCATTTCAACTGTTACTTTTGAAAACCAGTTTTACCTTCTTCGAATAAGATTTTAGGTTTCAACTACATATTCTTGGCCCATCCCCCCAGAGTGGGTACGTGCCATAGAACAGAAGGCAAAACAAACAAACAAACAAAAGGTGTTTTCTGCTTCACAAGAATTATGGCACATCGTATGAATTATGGCGAGTGGTATGATTTATGGCGCAGTGTATGGGTTCTCAAACTGGGTTGCGCGGAACCCAGGGGCTTCGTTAAGGACATTTTAGGGTTCCGCGCCTTGTCAGGACAAATGCGACCCGCTCTCGTTTTACTCCCATTAACATTTAATTTACGAAGTCGAAGAGAAAACTTACAAGAAATTTTTGCGTTTGTCTTGCATGCGCAGTTCTCTTGCACGCGCCATGAAACTTGCGCGGTTTGCGGACGCGCGGAGACGGAACGCTGCTAATTCATGCTCGTGAGCATAGGCGTGCGCAGGGTTCCCCTTCAGGGGGGCCGAAGGTTCATTGCGGCGCCCTCCCTCCGTATTTTCAGATTTCAGACTTCAGATTTTTTATTGATACGAATACAAGAATAATACATGTGTTTAGTATACAAAAGGAGGTCCCAAAGTCGAAGACTGTATCGGGACCTCCTGTTAAGGGCAAATTGAGGTAAAACAGTGTTAGAGGCAACATAAGCAATAATCGAAACTATAAACTAAACACGTTTGCAGCAGAACAAAAAAAATATCTATATATACTAAATGAAAACAAAATATACACAATAAAACAATATGAAACGATGAATAATTCACGCAGTATAACTGAAAAAGAATACAAAAAGCTGCAATACATGACATGTGGGCATTGAGACAAGGTGAAGCTATGGAAAGGAAAGTAATACTAAGCATGCATAATGTGTGATTTTAGTTCTGTCTTAAAATGATGCAAGTTTCTTGCATTTTTTTATAGAAGCTGGTAGTGTATTCCATAATGATATTGATGAAAATTCAGCAGTCAGTTTACCATAATTAGTTCGGACCTTAGGCAAAAGAACGTTATTGTTACATGCAAATCTGGTATTACTATGGGCAACCAGGTCAGGAGATGAGAAGCAGATTGGAGGTAGTGCCTTGGTTATGTATTTATAGTATATGAACCTAAGTTGTGATTGAGGAGCTCTGAAATGGTTAAGATGTTGTTATCATGAAGTAGGCATTTACCGTTAGAAAACGTGAACTCTTAGTAATGATTCTTATGGATTGGTTCTGTAATACTCGAAGGGAAGCGAAATGAGTGTTATAGGTGTTACCGCAGCACATTATGCCATAATTAATATGAGAATGAACGAATGAGCAGTAGAGTGACAGTAATGTGGCACGTGTGAAGTACGAACGAGTTTTAATTAGGGCGCGGATACCGTATGCTATTTTCTTTTTGATGTGAGAAATATGATCTATGTATTTCAAGTTAGAGTCAAGAGAAATTCCAAGAAAAGATGAGCAGGGACTGGGAGAAATAGAGTGCGAGCCAAAAGTCAAAGAAAGAAAGGATGCTGAATATTTTGATGCGATGAAAATACTACAAATTTAGTCTTGGTTGCGTTAATAGTTAACAAGTTAGCACCGCACCAATTTGAAACATTTTTCAAGTCAGTGCTTAGGTTGTCAACGAGAAGTGAAATGCTTTTGTCAGAAGTAAATATGGTAGTGTCATCGGCATACAAAATGGACTTAGAGGAGGACAGACAGCTAGGAAGATCATTAATATAGATCAAAAATAGGAGCGGTCCCAAAATGAATCCTTGAGGGACACCAATGTTAGTAGATAATTCTTTACAATATACATTAGAAATCGACACAAGTTGAACGCGGTTATGTAGGTAGCTTTTTAGTAGCGCTAAAGCAGGACGACATACACCGATCGCTTCAAGTTAGTAAAGAGAATGCTATGATTTAAACTGTCGAATGCTTTTGTTAGATCGATGAATACTGATCCTGCAGATAAACCTTGGTCAATGATTTTCTTTAGTTGATCAGTTAGATGAATGAGTGCCAGATCAGTAGAGAATTGATTGCGAAAGCCGAACTGTACTGACAAGGGGACAGAATATTAAATTTATCAAGGTAATTTGATAGGCGTACTCCAATCAACTTCTCAAGAACTTTACCAAAAAGGGCAGAATGCAAATGGGTCGGTAATTAATAATCATTGTGCTATCACCTTTTTTAAGAACGGGGATTATTTTACTGCGTTTAAGCTCATTAGGAAATACGCCAGTCTTGAATATCAAATTCGTAATGAAGCACCAAACATCGGAAATTAGGTGCGAAATTAATTTGATATGAGCAGGCAGGACTTGATCAGTTCCTACACCGGTGGATTTTAGGTGTTTTATGACATAATGTATTTCTTCAGGAGTGGTGAGAAAAAGGAAAAAAGAGTGAGGGAGACGTCTAAGTGGTGTGATTTGTGTGGGAGAGGGTGCGTCAACGCTAAAAAAGTAGGAAGAGAAAGCGTCAGCTATGTTGATAGGCGAGTTAAATTTAATGTTGTCGATTACGATTCTGGATACTTGGTGTCGAGAATTCCTGTTTAGAAAGCAGTTTACAATGTCCCATTTTATGTGTTAATCAACGTATGGGCATATTTTGCGCCCCCCTCTTCTTATGTGACTAGGGGGGGGGGGGGGCGCTCCCTGCCCCTTCTCTGCGCGCGCCTATGCTCGTGAGCTGTTTGTTAATGGGAACCTCGGTGTTTTGCTCGAGGCTCATGGCGCGCCGATGTTCACGCCGCAGTTTTCATACCCGCTGATTTGTCTTTGCAGTATGTCGGTTTTGTAAACAAAAGGCGCGACGAGCGCTTTGATACGCGCAAGAGGCAGCGCTTCGTGCCGACTGCGGGCTACATGAGCTATTAGGTTTAGCCTTACGACCGGTGTATCGGTCAACGGCCATTTCGCATAGTGACTGGCATGCCATCAATGATGTTTTCCAAAGAATAAAACAAGCTTCTGTACACCCGGCGCTTGGTTTGCGTGAATAAATTGCTTACGGCGTGTGGTGCCTGAAGCATGCAGTGCATGGTCGGCGGACGCTTTAATGGGACTCGCGGCGCGGGGCGGGGTGCTGCGAAGAAATCGCAGGTGTGTGTATTAACAGGAGTTCCGCACTACAGACGATGGCCTTCGGTATTAAAATATTAGGCCAATGTGGCGGTGAATAAATACTGTGGTAGCGTGTCGAGGTGTCACGCCCGCTCGCTTCCGATTTCTTCGTGCTAAACGGAAAGTTAGGGGTTCCCCGGCACTGTGGAAAACCTGTTGGGGTTTCTCAAGGCAACAATGTTTGAGCACCCCTGGAGTAGTGGATACCTTGCATGTGTACTTGGGTTAGATGCCCCAAGAGAGTTTGTAACGCGACCTAGAAAGGCCGCTCTTCGAGCTTTCGCTGTGCCTGTGCTGCTCGTTGCGCGCAGGCCTGGCGTTCTTTTTTTCTAGAAAATACATATTTTTATAAAGATACGATGACAGTCAGGCCCCATTCGTCTTCGCACCGAACTCCACACCGAGGCGGAAGAACTTTGCCGCACCTGAAGGTAGGTTCAAATGAGTAATTAACAAAAATTTGCGAAATAATTTTGTTTATTCTTAACTTGAAGGCGATCGCTTAATGGAAAAGTTGTAGGACGAGACAATTTATGTTATGGCAATTTTTTTTAAATCGCAAAAACGCACGTACTTTGTGATAATAATCATCGAATCTCAAGGACCCGATCGAGGTGATACCGAAACTGAGCGCACCAGGCGCGCAAAAATTTCGTCAGCTGCGTTACGTCAGACCGGAAGCTCAGGTGACGAACTTGGAAAAAAAGGCGTGTATCAGCAGAACATGGTAACCAAAACGGAAAGTCGTACCAAACACCCAAATGGATCACTCTTTCACTAGAAGGTTGATGAATGTTATTATTTATTCCTTGACGATACCACAATATGCAAATGATGCATAATCGTTTATTGACATAGCGCTACCAAGAATAATAACAATAGTAACGTTGAATTGATGTACACTTTTGACGGCTGACGGCTCTTCATGTAACTCCATGGAGGAAGCAGAAGGACCCTGGAATTGTCTGTTGGTTCAAAGCAAAGAAATTCTGCCGCGCGAAGAAGTCGTGGAAAATTCTATGTAGGTGGGACGGGAAGGTGGTTTAACGAGTGTGCCCATGAACAGAATTCGGGTGTTTTGAACCAAATTGGTGGGCACCTTTCTATTCATTGCAAACAATGCAAATGCACCCATCTTTTAGATGCGAAGTATCTTATGGCGGAGCTCAATCCCGTGGTGGTGGTGGTGGTGGTGTGCGGCGTGACCACCCTTACTGCGCATGTGCATACCTTCCCCTCTCCCCTTACCCCCTCTACGCTTTCCCTCTCCCCTCCCCCTTTCCACTCTTCCTCTGAAACGCGGGCTAGACATGGCGAAATTCTCTCCTGCGCAACGCCGCGATGAGCACCAGCGCATACGCGTCCCCTCCTCCTCTCACTCCTCTCCTACGCTGCCCCCTCTCGCACGCCTGCCGACCGCGTTCCCCGCTCGCCCTGTGAGAATTAACGGCCAGGCTAGAGGGAAGACACGACGCACGTAGCGTTCCTCTTCTCGTTCCGCGACACGAGGTCGGTAGCATGCCCAAAGAACGCCAACGGAACGCGATCGTGCAAGTGCTCCGGCTTCGCATCGCCTCATGGTCCCTTTAGCGGGTAATGGTGTAATGTTTATCATAACCCCACGTTTGTGAAATTACATGATAAACTTGCACGCAAAAGCATTGATGCGTATTAATTAATCTCGGAGGTACTTTTGTCAAAACGCCAAGGGTATGCGTATAAAAAGATGCTGACTACTTGACAGGTTTGGCCTAATTTATTCATGATGTGCCCGCACATGTATATGTTACCTTTTGTGATAAAACGTTCTACTGAAAGTGAGCGTTTGTCCTGTTTTCATGTGTCACTTTTGTCCTCGTTTGTTCGCATTTCAGAATTTTTTCACTGTTCCAGGAGTTTGATGAAAATTGTTGTTCAGACAAAGAATTATAAAAAAATACGCAAACGACAAATATGCTTTTGTAGATATAACGCAACCACTCATAAAGTCTGACTCGGGATTGTAATTCTCAGAAACGGCCCTCAGCGCATTCGCCGCACGCAGCGCTCTAGCTATTTTCGGCCTGCAGCCAAAAAACTGCGGGCACTACACATTAAGTCTCGCAAAGCTTGGCACAGAAAAGCACGGGCGCGTCGCCACTCGTACTCCCCGTAGACTGGCAAGTCTATCTTCGAGATACGCCGCTTCCTCCTTGGGAGTACGCAGCCAGGCCGTTGCGGAGGTTGCGCACGATGTCTCCGTCGGTGGGCGTGGCTCAGCTACTGCGCATGCGCGGCTTGGCCAGGTGGTGCGGTGTCTGGTCAGTAGAAGATGCGATGCTTCATTCCTCTTTCTTTGTGTCTTTTTCTCTCACTCTACTTATTTCTCTCTCTTTCGTTCATGTTCTCTCTGTCTCTCTCTTTTTCTCCATTTCTTTCTGTCTTTCTCATTCATTCTGGGATGCGCTCAGCAGTCCCCCTCATCCTTTCCCTCCTCCTCACCATCACGTCTCTCCTCCTCACGCTCAAACCTCTTTCCCACCCTCTCGCTACACTATACCATACAAGGCTTTGCTACACTCAGCTAGCGTGCTTAGATAGCCGAGTGGCTAGGACGCTCACCTTCAGATGGAGAGTACGCGGGTTCGAATCCCACCGCGTGAACATTTTTGCATTAGGCAGTGGTTAAGGAGGCTTACACATATTTCGTGAGAGCTGGCGACGGGATAATACAAATTTCTGTCGTTCTCGCACAGAATTCTCGTTGTAAGTCGTGTATTAATCAGTGGCATAGCCAGGCGGGGGGAGGGGGGGGGGCACCGCGCGCCCGTGCCCCCTCTCCTAAATTTTTTTCTGCCATGTGTTACAGAGCACGAATTGACACTCGACCACACTTACCTGCCCGGACCCCACGTCAGATCAAAGCGTCCCCCTCCCCCCCGAAAAAATTTCTGGCTACGCCACCGGTGTCAATGTTTCGGAATTATTTATATATTCAAGGAGCAGGAATTTGCATACATCTGCTTGGCACCGTCAGTACAAAGAAGAACCTTGAACGAAATTTAACTAACTTTTTTCAAACATCACTGCCGTATGCGCGACACGGTTGTATCGCATCAAAGACAATGTTGAATACTATGAAGAACATGCTTCGAAGAGAACAACTAGCTATGAGAGTTTATTACCCTCCTGTCACGAGCATACTAGCAGTACAGATACTTAAAGAAGCGTCTAGTTTCCTTACCTCTCTGCAAGAGACTGGGCAATGCAATAAAAGAAAATGTTTGAATACTGTGCATTTCTTGGAATTGACTGCGTTTTCGAAAGCAGCTCGCAGGCAGCGCTGACAGCACTGTTTACGTTTGCTTCGTGTTCATGAGATGTAACAGGTGCCTAGGCCGCATGCGCATATTGCTGTTTACGGAGCTCTCCGAGCCCCACCGAGTAAGAATGGTTTGGAGAGGAAGGCTTTGTCGTATCCCATCGGGAACAGTGTCCCAGTCGTAGCGACTAGAAAGTTCATTGAATGTAACTTGCGAACATTTCTCTCTAGCAGGTTGCTAGATCAAAAATTTGACAAGCAAGCGGGCAAGAGATGGGGCAGACGAATTCGATGTTGACGGGCAGTAACAACGCGAACGTGCATTGGCAAACACGTGTGTAACAATCAACTGAATTGGAACACAGAGAACTTCCACAGGAGAGATGCGACGAAAAAAAATCCGTAAACATTCGAAAAAAAGCTAATTCGATTTCAGGTCAGCGAACGAGCGTTTGCAAACAATACGACGCGCGTGCTTTATTTTTTGCTGAAGGCAAAGCGTCACCTTTTGCAGGCGTCGATCCGCATTCCCTTTCAACGAAAGGAAATCGAAATTGATGGAAAGCTTTTTTTTATTATTTCGGCCTGCACTGCTGCCTATTTTGTTTCTCCTTTTCGTCCTCAGCTCAGGATATTATGGAGCTTTGGTGTGTTTGCCGCACTCCTATTTCTTTATCGGTTGGTTGGTTGGTTGAAAAACTTTATTTGGGCCCTGCAAGGCGCGCGTCAGCGCGCAGAGGGCGACTCCCACGTCGGGACCGTCAGACCAAGCCTGCCGGCCGCTCCGCGGGCCTGCTGGACGGCCCGGAGCTGGTCAGCCAGAAGGGAGCTGTGGAGGGCCGCCTCCCACCTGGCCGAAGCAGTATCGGGGTTAGTGTGCGTTGCCTTGCACTCCCAGAGCATATGCGCTAGCGTGGCTACGTCTCCGCATGCGGGGCAAGCGTCAGTGGCGGATAATGAAAAAATACGGTCACTTGCCTCAGCTTAAAAGCTCGCAGTATTGCATGCGGAGCCGACGCATGCCAATCCAAGCCAACGATCCGAATTTACAGCGTGACTGTCTTTGTGTCTCTTGCATAAATAACCCCTAGAGCCCATGTTTTGTCAATAACATTTCTTCCCTTCTCCAACTGTACGAACATAAAGATAATTCAAGAACGAAATACCTATTGATATTTACCTCGAACTCTACTAAAAAAAGTGGCTGCAACATGCGCATATTAAACGGCGGAGCGAACAACTTACAAGCTGTACACTGAAATTAGAGGCTAACAGGCTTCCATAAATAAAAAAAAACAACAACACATAGATAGTTTGCTGCGCACCAAACACAGCAGTTTCTTGTCACTTCTTTCATAAGCCTACGTATTGTTGACGCAATTTAAGCTCCCCATCGTTATCCTTATACCTTCCTTGATTCTTATCGTTGTTTACGTCGCCGGCAATTGCTGCACCTTTAGCTAAGCAACGGCATACACACAGAAATGTCGTAGTGAATTCCGATTTGTGATGTCGCATTTCTGTATGCGCTTGTTTGCTCTAGGGACCAACCGCAGAAAGCCGTAACTCTGGGCAGTCTAGACAGTGGGTAAACACTGTCAGTGTTATTAAATAGTAATCTGTAGCGTTTGTACACACTAAAAAAAAATAACCAGAAAAGGGAATGAACTGCGTGTCGTCAAGCGCATTCCATTTTCTGGTTTCTACTACGTACCACTCGCATGCTAAATTTGTTGTTGAATGTAGAAACGGTAGTGTTCATTTGCCCCGCTGAGGTTTTCATCGAGTATCGTCTGAGTAATTTTTAGTGCATTCACAAAGTTTTTCGGTGATTTCGGAGAGTTATTTTTTCGTCGAGAGTTTCTTCTGACTGATGCAGTAACATTTATTTACTCCCGTAACTCAGTTTTCCTTCCTAATTCTTGCAGTAAAAAAAAATAAAAACAAGGGGTGCGGTCGTACCATTAGCCATCGAATTTCGAATTTGATCAACGTAGAATAACCCAGTCTTCATGGCATACACATATATAAGCGTATACACAATAACACACACACAACCACAAAGGAAAATTTATTGAACCTGCACACGCGAGCGCTAGAGACGCCTTACAAACTAAATACTTATAAATTGCGTCAGTGTAACTTACACAAACGCTAGACGCAATCCTTTGCAGACTGGAGTAAAATGCTCTACGCTACCAAACAAGTATACAACAACAAACGTGTTAACTAAACCATGTTACTTCTCAAGGAGTTGGGGGAATGCAGATTGAAACGCCACATAAACTGACTGCTCGCGCTGCACAACCGCACAGCGGCCACCCGGTATATATAGTGGCACCGCATCATGACCTGTCATGTAGCGCCGATAGGAGACAGGTTTTGCGTGATTGAACAATAACGATTGACCAATAACGAACAATAACAATAATATGATGGAACAATAACTTTGAATGTTGGATGTAAGCCGCCGTGACTCACACCGGCCTTTAAGTACAAACCTGCCTGATCTCACAATTTTGATTATCCAATTATTACGTGGCACTACGTCGTGTTGGCCGCACCCGCACTAGCAGTGCTGATGCACAATTCCGCAAAATATATCTAATCACGCACCAACCACGGTCACTCAATAATGTTTCATTGAGCAGCGGTGCAGAAACACAGTAGCAACACATATCCCGGAACGCCGGCGAAGAAGGGCGGCGCCGCGCCTCTAGCGGCTTCTTACCGACGGCGTCGCAATACCTTTTCGAAGAGCACGGCTATGCGATGAACTACAGCTGGAGATCACAAAATGTATCTCCTGTGCAATTTCCGTCGTCGTTATTTAGACAGAAATGAAAAATACGTGTCCGCTATTCGCGACGTCTTTACGGAGCGATGTACTTACAGCAAACGAGACGGCTCGCTGCCCGGTTATCATCGTGCTCGTACTCGCAGTGCACCGGCGGCCGCACGTTGGTTCCGTCCGCCTCGTGTCCGTACTCGCATTCGTGCTAGATGTTTTACCGGTGGCCGCATGGAGCGAAATACACAGTTCGGACTGTAATTTACTCCAGCTGACATGGTTTTCTGTGAGACAAAGTCTATGCGACGCTTGATTCACCTGCTCCGGCGACGCACTCACACCGGCCGCAGGCCGGCTCGGTGCCGACGACTACCGACGACGTAGTGGAAGCTTTCAAAGCATACCATGCTTTGAAAAAACAATAAACAAAAAAAGAGAACATTTTTGGTATTCGTGTACCTTCACTGCAAGTGGGAGGGGCACTCACCGGCGGCCAAAAGCCGCCGAAGCAGACAGCTTGAAGTCACGTGGTAATTAACTCTCAAACGGTGGGTAAAAATGGCGTGATACAAAACTACCCACGTAGTAAAATTGGGTTGTGACATACGTTTACTACGCTCTTCAGAAGTGGGTCGCGGGATAGAATCCCGGCCGGGGCGGCTGCTTTTTCGATGGAGGCGAAAATGTTTTAGGCCCGTGTACATAGATTTAGGTGCACGTTAAAGAACCCCAGGTGGTCGAAATTTCCGGAGCCCTCTACTACGGCGTCTCTCATAATCATATCGTGGTTTTGGGACGTTAAACCCCAGATATTATTATTATTATTATTATTCAGAAGTGGTGGTAAAACTAAGTCACGTACTGCCTTTTACAGGCAGTACATGACATAGTACATGGCAGCAATTTTAGAAGCGATGTAGTTTTCCGAAGTAATGAGCCGCGAAAATCCCAATCTCGGCTAAGTTTTGCTAACAGTGCAGGGGTGCTGGCATTCTGCGCCGTCCCTGTGCATCTCAATTTCAGGGCCCCGACCAGCTCCACCCGCACGGCCTTCCGCGCTCAATTGCAAGCGAGCGAATGTACGGATTACCGAACATGGGCCAAAATTTAGGTGTACATCGCGTCATATCTGACAGGCGAGCATGCGTCGCTGTCGGTACTTTGCTGTGGCCGGCAAAATTGCACATGTTTTATGCACAGTTACCTTAGCGACAGCTTAGACACACACGCACGCGCACACGCACACACACACACACACACACACACACACGCACACACACACACATACACACACACACGCGCGCACACACACACACAGACACACACACACATTCAGCTAGGGTCCAGTGGTTGATTATTCACAAACAGGTTCTCAGGAATATAGCTTTGTATGGCTGGTAGATACAGCATCAAGAAGAGAAGAAATATTAGAGAAGGAAAGGCAGGGAGGTAAACCAGTTTAGGAAAACCGATTTGCTACCCTACACATGGAAACAGGGTGGGGGAGATTTAAAGATGGAAAGGAAAGGGAGAGAGAAAGATAGCACATGACACACCACAGACAGTCAGTCACAATCGGTCACTCTTGCGTGGTACGCGACATTTCGGTCACAGCTGCTTGAGCAAGTTCGTCTCTCTTAAAAACCTCAGCAGTGCCTTCGTCGCCTTCTGCTGCGATGTCCTTTGTTGACGACATGCAAGAATCGTTTCAACAGACAAATTGTCTACTGTTAAGGTGCGCTAGAACGGACGCCAGTGGCTGTCTCTGAATATTACATGCCGGACAGTCGCACAGGATGTGGTGTAGCGTCTCCTCGCAACGACAGACATCGCAAATAGCGTTGTCGGCCATTCCAATCCGAAAGGAATAGGACTTCGTAAATGCCACCCCTAGCCATAAGCGATAAAGCAGTGTGGCCTCTCTTCGGCGGAGTCCTGTTGGCACACAGAGATGCATCAAAGAGGATAGGTGGCATTGACGATTGGTCCGGTTGGTTTAGCTGCTTGGAGGGCACCATAGAGCGAGCGTGATCTCCTGCACAAGCCCTCGAAGACTGCTGGCAGCGTCAGTCCTTGAAAATGGTGTGGTATCTTGCTGTGTGCTTTCAAAAGCTGCCCGAGCGGCATTATCGGCGTGTTCGTTCCCTGTGACGCCGCAGTGACTTGGCAGCCACTGAAACGTCACGTGGTGCCTTTTCTCATGTGAAGTATGGAGAAGACATCGAATTTCGAAGACGAGCTGTTCGTCCGGTGCGGTGGTTGTCCGAGCAAGAGCTATTACAATGAGCTTTAGGACTGACCACTCCACGACGTCGACAGCTGCGGAACTAGCTGCTCTGCGCGCTGCATTTTGCTTGGTCAATCGGGAACCACCTCAACAATGGTTTATCTTCAGCGACTCAAAGACAGCCCCACAATCTGTGCTGTCTGCTCTGCGTCGCGGGCCATGCAGCATTCAAAAGCAACAGTATGGTGTGCGGACTCAACGCACAATTTTCATGACATATGATCTCGCATCGTGACCATACGCCTTTTTAGCTGCGTCCTCAGGGATATTTCCGTGTTTCTCGGAGTAGAGCTGGAGTGTCATTGGTGAGTGGGTTCTATATATGGCAAGTGCGTACCACGCAGTGCTCTTTTTCCCAATGCTAAGCCGAATAGTGGTACGCGTATATTGCTCGTGCGAGCACGTGTTATATTAAACAGTACTCATCGAATGATACAGCGAACAGAGATTGCGCAGGGCTCTTCAGAAGAGGCCCCTTGGGACACATTAATTACAGGGACACAACATGGGCACATTAATAATAGCGACACATTAATAACAGGAACACAACTGGCATATCTCGCAGGGTCATCCTGAATTAGTGACGTGGTGGCTTCGCCGGTCTGTTGTTGCCTCGAGCGCAGAGGTGTCATTAATTGTTTTAGGTACATTGCACTGAAGCTTACCAGAGTCGGCAGTACCTGAACACATAATGCAGCAAACGGTGGAAGTAAAATTTAAGAGACACTTGGGGCTCCTTAAGTGCAAATAACGCGACAGAGGCGGGGAGCCCACACAAAGGCAAGGAGCAGGCTGGCGATGCTGGCCATGCCGCAGCCTGTCTGGCCATATCGGCTATTCCTGCGTCCATGACATTTCGACGTGATATGGTTACCACCATCTTCATCATCAGGCTGACCACGCCCACATCAAGACAAAGGAATCTCTCATGTTTCGCCAATCTACCCGGTTCTATGCTTGCTTTGGCCACGTTATACCCGCAATCTACTTAATCTCATCTTCCCAGCTAATTCTGTGCCTCCCCTTCGCGAATGCCTTCTCTTCAAATCCAGTGTGTTGCTCTTACTGATCAGCGGTTATCTTCCCTTCGCGCTACATGCCCAGCCCATTTCTTCTTGATTTCGACTAAGATGTCCTTAACACCCGATTATTATTTGACCACTCTGCTCTGTTCTTGTCCCTTAAGGTTACAAGCCGAGCAGGCGAAGCTTGCCGTGCAGCTGCTAAACGAGCCATGAACCACATGCCGCTGACAAGTGGAATATCGTCTGGTTTTCTTCGCTTCAATAGTAGCCCGGGACGGCGACGAGGGTGTGATAATTACAGTGTGTCGTAGAGAATTCTCGCAGGCTCAAGATGCCTACACGTTGTACGATACCCGCCTTGATAAGCATGTGTTCAAGGTCGGAATTGGGATAGGATAACATGTTGTCTTTCATTGCAGCACGCGGCATATTACCGCGCAGGCCTTAGACAACACATATCATATAACGGCACATGTAGTACGAAACTCACGGCAATGATTGTTCACGTACTTTCTTTTCTTGGGGTCCAATTAGCCTCGGTGATTCGGAGGCAACCTTCTCAAAGAGTGAACACGCACAGTTTTGTACGTCGCTTCATTTGCTTCTCTAGGTCCGTGAGTCCTTGCCTTTCAGCAAATAAAATTTAACGCTTCTCTACTGGTACTTGTTGTTTCTAGAGGTTCAGTTTTTTTACTTGCCATGTTGTATAATTTATTGATTTCTTAAATTTATCTGATAATGATGCTAATTCCAATAAGGCTGCATTAGAACAAATGATGTGGATGCGGAAAACACGAAATAACCGTGAAATGGCATTTTATTCTTTTGCCTACAATAACGATGTGGCAAGAAAACTCAAGGGAGAAAGACTTAATTTAAACATCTCCAGTGCGATTAACCTTGCTTTCTAGATTAAGAATATTCTATGGACAATTCCTGTTTCCCTATAGCACAATTTATGCGCTTGAGTAAAAGTTCCCAGACAGGCGGACAAAACTTGTGCGAAAAAAGGCAATGCATGATTAACATGCATGCATTGACGTGACAATACAGTATGTTATTTTCTCTAAATGTAGCCATTTGAGCTAGTTTGTCGCGAATTTTGCAGAGTGCGCTCATCTGGAACTGATTCAGAAGATGACGCATTTTTCACGGCCGTTGTTTGGGTGAAAATATATCAATTATCAAAGTATTATTTACTGCACCAAAATTTTTAAAATGGCGGTGTATTTAAAAACGAATGAAACAACAACGCGTTTCAACTTTTCACTTATGGGAATTCGATTTTCACTTTGTTGGATCGGGCTGCTTTTCACAAATTTCAGTACTAACGTAAATTAGACTTGAATTTAGCTGATGAGATATTGTTATTTTCTTGAATACTCATATCGGGTCCAGCTGTTCAGGATCGGATATTTCAGGAATGAGAAATGTGTCATTTCTTTACGCGACTTTCAAGATAAAGATGACTTCAGGTGCACGATATATTTAGAAAATTTAACTGCATTAAAATAAACAGCAAAAAGGCATCGTATAAGCACATGTGGCAACGACGTATTAGGAATCAAAGGCTTGAGTCCAAGGAAAACAGAATATAGGGTTCTGAGACAACTGAACGCACATGAAGGGAGACCGTAAAATTCTACTTGCCATGTGTTCACAGTACACTGGTAAATAACAAGTACGCTTCTATTAATTTAAAATTGATAATACGTATCACTACGCTTGTAATTAGACAGGTTTCAGGAAACAGTGTTATCACCGTAACTATATGGTTATGTTCACTATAGCCCTTGCTGTTAATGAACAAAATGTTCCCTCAAAATGTTGATGTTCCCTCGGCAGACGATTGTTCGTCAAAAGCTTGATTATACGAATCGACATTTCAATCTGTGTTGATATTTGGCGGAGAGAATGAAATAAAGTACCAGTAACAACGAGGTTTCAGTGGCAGAGTATTATTAAACAATTCACAGGATTACTACCTTCTTTTTTGTCTTTAAGGCCTAACAAATTGAAAGAAGAACGATCTGTGTAAGGTTCTGCACAGCTTATTAACTAAGCCCATCTTGGTTAGCCTGCACTGTTTGCAAATTTATTTCTTTAGCGCCTGCACAACTAGAGCAAGGCTGCTTTCCGAGTGTGATTTTACACGTGGAAGTTCGCTAACAAAAAAGGAAATTAACCAGTGCCATAGTTAGAAATGGTAATCTGTCAATGAACAGCGTCCGCATATCCGAATGATATTATTCCACTGAATTTGAGTTTTCTTTCATCTCCCACAGGGAAGGAAACATAAATTTTATCTTACCCTGTAATCAAAGTTAAACATGGTTGAGATGTCTACCTAAATCATTTCTGGTGTGATGCTTTTTCTTAAAATATATGCCGCCTAGTTTGCTTTATCCGAGACTATTCCTACCCCGTTGTACCTACTCATTGCATGGCAAGTTAGGCGCTCCAAAACTGCAAGTGCGTATTACAGCAAACTGCTGAACCAAAACTTAACCCAATAATTGGGCTCTTGTAATAAGAGTAGCATATGATTAGGAAATTTGCCTGTCGGGTGCATATCTGAACGGAATCCCTAGTTGCCGCAAATCGAGCGTAGAACATTTGTTCTGCAGACAAAAAAGTATAGGAAAAGCTGAATTATTGATAAAAAAAATAAGCTCCACCTCTGCCGCGCAGATATCTACACGAAACGACAACTTCCAGGTATGAGCAGCGGGAAGTTCATAATGACTCAGTTTGCGCACGCTGTTTACTCGCTCTGCTAATAGCATAGGGGTCTCAGCGACAGCGTACGCCGCTGCATGCTTTTAGGTATATTGGGATATTTGTAATACCGTAATGTTTCGAGCGAGCGTTATTTCTAAAAGGCCGGTTTTGTTTTGTATTTAAAATGCAGTACAATCATAAAAAACATTTCAGTTTCCTTCACAAGAGTACCTTTGGTACTTTTTACCAAAAAGCATTCCACGTAACTCTAGGTTTTTTTTGTGTGCAAAAGAGCAATTAATTTGTCAATTCAGTTGTTAGAACTTTCACAGGACGCGTCATATGTCGCTCTGGTTTAGTAGAGGAGATTATTATTGCTTAATTAATAATGCAACTTCCGGAACCTAACTTATTACGTGCAGATATGCCCATTTCATCCTTCCTACTCACATGCCAAAATGATAACCATTAGATACTCATCATAGACCCAGGACGTGGATGATCGCTAATTAATTGTTCCCGAAGTGTGTAGGAGAATGGAACAGGCTGTCTGAAGAACACGTATATTGCCAAAATGAGGATTTCATTGCGTGTATCTTGTGCTGCCCCCTGCTGTAACGTCCAAGGGCAATGTCGGCTCATTCTCCAATAAAGAATAAAAAAGTAGATGTTCGTATTGATCAATATGAGCGCCTATGTTCAATATCGATTGGTTTGACTATTCGCCCGCTTCTGAAAGAAATTGTGCGGAAGCCTTATTATTTGTTACGCACGTCCATGATGTACGGCGCGCAGTCCAAAAGCCAAAGGGTTGATAGTGCGAAGAGTCACAAGTGAGATGTAAAGACACTGAAAACAAAAGTAATAATAACTAGTGATGTGGGTCAGGTAACTATAAATATTGCTAGCATTTTGCGTCAGTGGAAAATGTGTCCCACCGGAGGAAACGCGACCGATCGGGGACTTGTTCAAGTGATTATTATCTAGCACCGTTTCCTACAGTGATCATGCAGTAGCTATGGATTATAGACTGAAAACTGAGCTCACAATTACATGGCCCAACTCGTGCTTTTGGCGTCATCCACGGAACTGAACTAGAAAATGAATTCGAGATATTTAAGATGCGTCGAAATCTTTGCAATGTTACCAAACTAGTCATGGTAACAACCGTAGTATTTCATACATGGGTATATAGTATATGATAGGACAGGGACGCATAGGAGTCTGAAGATATTCCGTAGAGCTAGTCACGTACACAAGCAGTAACTTTTACTTAGCATGGCGCACTGATAGCAATGACAGCGTTTAGTACTACATCTTGTATATTTTTACAGCACCAAAGTATTAGGGACACGCAGTAATGTTGACATGGGGATGCAGTTACTAAGTTTTTACTACTTTTTAAAAAGTGTAGAAAGGGAAGGCGATACACAATTACGGAGAAGCATTGTGCACAGCTTCCATGTTCATAAATGCTTCATTCCAGGGATATCTGCCTAACGAACGCAGATTGACGCTTGTGTGCTGAATGGCTGAGAGATCATGTGGCCTATACTGTGCAAGTACGAAGGAGGGAAGAAGGAAGAGGGACAGAGCCCTTTCCTATCTCTCTTTCTTCTTCCCTCCTTCGTGCTTGCGCAGTACGCCACCCGTTCGCTATGATAGCCTGCAAGAAGGGCTATAAGATATTCGTTTAGGAAACTTGCTGCAGAAATCTCATAATAATAATGTCTGGGGTTTTACGTCCCAAAACCACGATATGGTTATGAGCGACGCCGTAGTGGAGGACTCCGCAAATTTCGACCATCTGGTGTTCCTTAACATGCACCTAAATCTAAGTACACGGGCCTGAACCATTTTGCCTCCATCGAAATGAGACTGCCGCGGCCGGCATCGAACCGCGACCTTCGGGTCAGTAGCCGAGCACCGTAACCACTATACCACCGCGGCGGACGATACAGAAATCTCCACATGGTAATGGACACAGAGAAAGTCCACGGCTGTGACGCATGAATTGGGTGGCATGGTATAGGTCAAGGACACTAGGCCGAACTCGCAAAGCTATTGTTTCGTACAGATTTTTTTTGTCATTCAGCTCCCTTAATGATATGCCCATCATCAAGATTCGCTGAAGTATTGTCTTACGAACAGTTCTTGCGTAAGACGTTTTTATGAATACAGACCCAAACAAAGAAGGGTAGTCCAGTAAGTGGAACGTTTGTGAGGTTGTTTTTTTTTTGGAATGTCACTACATATACGGTTGTTGCTGTTCCAAATATCGCGGCACCTTTTAATAGAATGCAGTCGCTCTGAGCATGGCGTGAATTCCTGGGAACATTTTACGCAGAATCCATATTAATTACTACACAGTGAACTTTCAGTTGAATTGCTTCGTGTACGTGGCATGCGCTCGGCAATCTAGCGGAGCCGTGTTCGCTTATGTCTTAATTAAAAAAACTCCTCTTGTTGTAAAAAGCACGTGTCTACCGAGCTCGGTAAGATAAAGAAAAGTACTTTCAGCGAGTAGAATCTCTGCAACACGGCAAAATAAAGAAATAAATAAGAAGGATAAAAGCTGAAGACATAAATACTACATACTGTTCCCGTTCCGGAGTTGTTTCAAGCGCGGCGCATAATTTCCGCTCGAAGGCTTCCACTATCTCGAAAAAACATCGTGGTGCTCTGGGCCTGCTACTGCAGCGCTTTTACACGCCTGTGGTTTCCCGTTGCGCCTCAGGGGGGCGAATCATCAATGTCGCTTCTTTCTGCTTGCTGTATTTCTTTCTTCCTTTCGTCGGTGAATAGTTGTCACGCATTGATGTGTTAATCCCTATCTGGTTTTGAAAAAAAAAATTGCATTCAAGGAAGAAACTTCCATAAAATTGAAAAGTTCGCTAACAAGCCTCTAATAAAGGAGCCACGGCACGAAAAAAAGATGGCCGTGAAAGTTTGTTGCTGGGCATGATGTCTTTAGTTTCATTAAAACCACTTCACCAGCACTCTGACGCGGGCAGATATAAAAAGTCAGTTTCGCCGCAACGGCGAAGCAATGAATGCTATAGCAATAAATTGTAATGTAACGCGAAGAGCGGAAGGCAGCTGGAAATGGCCAGCGCGTCGCTCGAGCCTAAATGACGCACGAAAAGAGCGCACACAGGACGAGTGCGAACTAATGCGTCACAGCTCGACACTTGAAGCGCACTGCTCAAACATAAAGCAGGACGCACGAAACGAACGAACAGGTGCACACAAGAGGAGCTCGGACTAATTGTCACACTTGTTACTTATTTCTGTTGGAACAGCGCGCTCCTTTCGCAAACGCGGCCGCTGAATCGAGCGAAGCCAAGCACCCCACCGGCCGCCCCTTCTTTTCTCGAGATAAGCGCACGAAAGCGACCACGCCCTGTAGAGCGAAGAGCAACTGCGTTCGCAGGAGCGGGCCGACGATCTTTAAAGCGCACCATACGCGCACACGTCGCGCCATCTATGTGGCCAATAAGAAAGCAAGCTGAATTACATGGTGTATATTGCCACGGGCGTTTCCTATTATCACTTTTGCTTTATTCGGTTTTCGCCCACAAAGACTGTCAGCAACGCTCAGCGCTAACCGCGCCTCATTGTTCGAGAAGCTTCCGGATCATTGTAGATCGTTTTGTTAAGATTGCGCGCAAGACGCGCACACTCGAGCTCATTCTAGAATTTGCGCGACAGCCAGCGATAACGCTGGAATATTCGACGGCACATATTTAAATGCCGACGCGCTTCACCGCTTGTCAGTTGATCGACGGACGACACCCTGTTCGCCGCTATCATTGTACAGCGTGTATTACTGTAGTCCTAGTTCTCAGTTTCTCGGCCACAAGTTCGGCCAAATAAACAGTTTCATCTCGGATGTACTGACTGTTGTCTTCGTCGACGTCACGACCACGTGACATCTGGTGGATGTGCTGCTGCTTCCATGATCCGGACGGCCCCGCGAAGCGCTGACCCAAGCCCAAGCCGCGAGGAGGACGACGGCAAAGAAAACCCGGATCGTCGAGCAAGCCGCAGGCAACAAGGTCTACCGCCAGAGCACGGGCCTCTACCTGAAAAGACCCGGCAAACAAAGATCCTGACCTCGACCACAGCGACGATGACAGACGCTGTGTCGCCCGCACCGATCCTTCTCCGGACGCCCAAGGAGCCGCCAACCTCCTGCGGATCGTCGTTCGAAGACCCGGAAAGCTGGCTCGAAGCCTACGACCGAGTCGCCGTTTTTAATGCCTGGACCAGCGAAGACAAGCTACGGCATGTCTATTTTGCTTTAGAAGACGCCGCTCGGACCTGGTTCGAGAACCAAGAGCGAAGCCTGACAACGTGGGATATCTTTCGCACCAGGTTCCTTGCGACATTCACGAGCGTCGTCAGGAAAGAGCGTGCCGAGGCTCTGCTCGAGATCCGCGTGCAGATGACGAACGAAAACGTGGCGCTCTTCACGGAAGAGATGACAAGGCTGTTCCGTCATGCAGACCCTGTCATGCCCGAGGACAAGAAGGTCCGCTTTCTTATGCGAGGAGTCACACAGGAGCCCTTCGCCGGGCTGATGCGGAACCCCCATCGACAGTTCAAGAATTCGTTTCGGAAGCAAAGACCATCGAGAAGACGCTCGAGATGCGCACCCGGCAGTACAATCGCCGCGCATTTCAAGACAGCGCAGCTGTTCATGGCCTCGGCTCCGACGACTTCCGCGAAACGATCCGAGCCATCGTGCGAGAGGAGCTGCGAAAGCTTGCGCATTTTGCACAGCCGGAAGTTACGGCGATTGCTGACGTTGTACGCGAGGAAATCACACAGTCACTGGGTGTTCCTCAGCCGACACCGCCGCAGCTGCAAGCCATGAGCTATGCTGCTGCAGCCCGACGCAACGCCCCCCCCTCCTCGCCCACGTCAAGACGCCGCGCCACCCCAGCAGTTCCGCCGCCAGGCACCACCGCCGCCACCACCGACATCATACCGCCCGCCAGCCGGCCAGCGATACACGCCGAGGAAGACCGACGTCTGGCGCGCCCCTGACAACCGCCCGCTGTGCTACCACTGCGGGGAGGCCGGCCACACGTACCGCCGCTGTCAGTACCGACAGATGGGGCTACGAGGATTCGCCGTCAACACGCCGCGCCCGCAGCCAGGCGAACGGCCTCGCGACATCGACGACTACCTCACCGGAACACAGTGGCAAGAACGACGACCTTCCCGCTCGCTGTCGCCGGGCCGCTACATGTCACCGCACCGCCGGCAGAACATTGGCCCAAGCCGGGGCCGGTCGCCTAGCCCGTATCCGGGAAACTAAGGGCAGCAACCGATGCAGGTGCGGTTGCTGTACGACGAAATGCCGAAGATCCTCCGCGGCCGCCGCCGACGACAACGCGACGAGACCTTCAGAACACGACGCGAACCAGACAGACCCCTGACGACGAACCCTCGCGGACCGAAGTAGACCTAACGACGCAACGCGGAAGCAGCGGAACAAACCGACGTAGCTGTGACCCGACGCCGCGACGTAACCGCAACGCAAGACGGCGGACTAGCGACCTCGACGTTCAGATCGACGGCCACAACGTCACCGCTCTCGTCGATACTGGAGCCGACTATTCCGTCATCAGTGGGCCGTTCGCAGCAAAGTTGAAGAAAGTTAGGACTGCTTGGTCAGGCCCGGAGATCCGGACCGCTGGAGGCCATCTCATATCGCCGATTGGTGTCGGCACGGCGAGAGTCACCATCAACAACCGGACTTATCCTGCGAGCTTAGTAATCCTACAAAACTGCTCCAGGGATGTGATACTTGGAATGGACTTCCTAAGTGACCACGGCGCCGTCATCGACTTAAGAACCAAGTCGATAACCCTATCGTCGGAGAAAGCGACACCGCCGGATACGAACCCATGCCAATATGCCCTGAACTTGCTCGAGGATCAAGTCACCATTCCACCTAGATTCAGCATCATAATTCCCGTCGGCACCGAAACGGCTGAATGCATCGAAGGTGTCATCGAGAGCGATCAGTGTTTGCTGCTAGACCGTGACATTTGCGTCGCAAGAGGCATTGCTCGGTTGTATGAAGGGAAAGGAAGCGTGATGCTAACGAATTTCAGCCAAGAATACAGACACCTGAGCAGGGGCACGACGATTGCGTACATCGAAGAAATCTTGGCTGTCGGCGATGCGTTTGCCTTTTCAGATTCTGACGAAGCTACAACGACAACCGCAATGCCTGAGCCATCCTTCGACGTAAACCCAAGCCTTCCCGCCCGCCAACAACAACAGCTCCGATGCCTTCTGAAGAAATACAAGGACTGTTTCTCGTCGTCATCACGGGTCCGGCAAACGCCCCTTGCTAAACACCGTATCATAACGGAAGAAAATGCTCGACCACTCCGTCAGAGTCTCTACCGGGTTTCGACGAGAGAAAGGGACGCCGTTAAGAAGCAAGTCGACGAAATGCTACGCGATGACATCGTCCAGCCGTCCAAGAGTCCGTGGGCGTCTCCCGTAGTGTTAGTGAGGAAGAAGGATGGAACCCTACGTTTCTGCGTCGATTATCGTCGCCTGAACAAAATCACGAAGAAGGACGTGTACCCTCTTCCACGGATAGACGACGCCCTGGATAGACTCCACAACGCGAAGTACTTTTCGTCGATGGACCTCAAGACCGGCTACTGGCAAATCGAAATCGACGAGAGAGACCGAGAAAAGACGGCCTTTATAACACCAGACGGCCTCTTCGAGTTCAAGGTCATGCCCTTCGGTCTTTGTTCGGCACCTGCGACATTCCAACGAGTTATGGACACAGTGCTGGCTGGCTTGAAGTGGCAGACGTGCCTCGTATACTTACGACGTCGTTGTGTTTGCCTCAAGCTTCGACGAACACCTCCGACGCCTTGAATCCGTACTTGAAGCAATCAAGACCTCCGGCCTCACCTTGAAGCCTGAAAAGTGCCGCTTCGCGTAAACAGTTTCATCTCGGACGTACTGACTGTTGTCTTCGTCGACGTCACGACCACGTGACAATATAATTAGCTCGCCGTTAGCAGGCTGAAAGACGGTGCTGTCGTAGCCTAACGTCTAACGCGGCGGGCTGCAAAGCGAGAGGTCGCCCGTTGAATTCCGCGCGTCGGAAAGAATTTCTGGATTATTTTTCTTTGTGGCTTTTCAATATATATACATACTTATACATATACGGTGAATGACGGCGACGGGGACGGACATTTTCCAGCCGCGACTGTCCATATAAAAAAATGTTTAATAACAAAGTCACCATATGTTCCTTTCAATGCATACCAGCAGACACCGAATTGTCAAAACTGCCCGGGCTACTTGCTCACAACTGCTTCTTTATTGCATTGTCACGGCGAAAAGTTCTAGTCGAACACAACTTGACGTCATGGTATACGGCATGGAATAAACAGAAGCGATTTTAAAGCAGAAAATCAAATAAGAATTTCATGCATAGGTCACCTAAAAGACAGCACAGTAACTCTTTTTTTGGCTCACAATTGTTCGTTCATCAGTTACACCTATCGCAGATCTAGTTAAGACTTTCTAGTGCGCCTGAGAAAGGCGCGTTTTCTGCTGATCACTGTTTTCCGAATGTTTCATCTCAAAAGTAGCTATAATCAAACCTAAAAAGGAATAACAGACATATCCTGGGGTTTTTCATTCACGAATTATGATATAATTATGAGGCACGCCTTAATGCGAGGCTTCCGAAATATCTTCGCCACCTGGGATTCTCACACATGCGTCTAAATCGAAGTAAACTTTTATTCTTGCTTTTCACTCACATTCAAATGCCGTCGCCGAAGTTGGGAATCGAACCCGCGTCCTCGAGCTTAGCAGCGCTACACCTCAGCCGCTAAGCTTCCAAGGCGGGTTGCTTTAAATGCTGTATAGCTTTATTTTCTGTGGGAGTATGAAGCATATTCGGGGTGTCCCAGCTATCTGTAGTCAAGGGTTAAAACATACAATATTAGAGGCAGCCGAGTGAAATCAGTTGAAAATTACTAACAGCCACCTTGCGTGCTACAGACATTTTTTTTGTTTTGTAATTAATTCATTTGTTAATTCAGATTATTTAGATAAATTGCTAAATATTGACTTTAGTCATGAAATACGACTTGCAATGTTCGAGAGCGTCTTCAGAAATCCCCACGGCATTATTTGCGATAAATAAAGTGTCATGTATACCATTTTTTGTAAGCTGCAAAGAAATCCCGCGAAATATAAAAAGAACAACGTGACTAGCGCATCCGCGTGGCAGCGAACGTGCTGCCCTCAGCCGTGCTTTGAGCGAACGAAATCGGCTGCCGCAGCGACTCGCCGGCTCCGTTGCAGCGGTAGGCCGATAAGGTATCGGTGGTTTCTTGGTCCGCACTCGCTACAACTGGCTGATGTGTCCCAAGAAACCAACGCCAACTT
This sequence comes from Rhipicephalus sanguineus, assembly GCF_013339695.2. Taxonomy (NCBI): domain Eukaryota; kingdom Metazoa; phylum Arthropoda; class Arachnida; order Ixodida; family Ixodidae; genus Rhipicephalus; species Rhipicephalus sanguineus. Next base: position 166,648,271 of record NC_051177.1, read on the forward strand.
ATCGGCCTGCCACTTTCTTTTACGTTTCTTCTATTTATTTGTCGTCTATTCGTGTGCAGCTTACCGATGTCACTTCCGTGACGGAAATGCCATTAGTAAAGTCTTGGTGAACATCGGCATAAACCTTTTTTTGTGTTAAAATTCATGAAATAATTATCGTTTTTCGTTGCGTTAGGTTGCCTTATGGAAGTAAAGCACGGGACACCTCACTGGACAGATCCGTTTCGTACCTAGGTATACATTAGAAGAGACCTGCGGTGTGGACCATAGAACTTCTTTAGGCCTGGCCGCGTGGTACGAAACCCCGCACGTTGTCGGTGGCATCGACGAGGCGTTTGTAGTCCAAGGCATGTCCACAAGAGATGACGCAAGTCGGCTTCCCTGACTGGCACACTGGCGGACGGGCGACTCGAAGCGATGTCGAGTTGGCCGCACTTCGCACGGGTCGATAGCGTGGAATTTACACTTACGCAGCTATTGATGAGCGGGGTCACTCGGGATGTCGTATCCGCGCGGGAATAAGAGCTCGCGTAGTGAACTGAAAGTTTTCTCGCTCAGTGAAGGCTACATGACATCCTCGATGACTGCTGCAATCACAGCTCCTAGTCAAATTTCTAATAAACTCTTGGTCTCTTTGAGGCCCTGCCATTTCTATCGGTTACTTCGATTCTGAACACCCTGCGCAAAATATTTTTGTCACATAAAGCAGCGTTTTTGTTTTGAAATGCTGACGGTGGTCGCCTTTCGAGGAGTAGCATACAAGCTTAACCTTTCTGCCTTTCTCTCACTTGAGTCATTTATTTATGGTGAACCATCTTTGAGTGGCTGCCTTGATATGGCGAAGATACTTAATTTTTTTTTAATAATTAAGTATATGTATAGACTTGTCCGATCATACTCGTCTCTTTGCACCTACACTAACGCACGAGACAATCCAAGGCGGCTAAGTGACCTTGAACAAGGTAGCAACGAAACGAAACTCAGCACTGAATGGCCTGCTCTTACTCTTAGGGGCGAAGCAACTTAGGGTCTCGGCGTATCGGCGTGCATCATCGTGTGCTGTCGTGAGTGTCCCCTTGCCTGAGCGCAAGAGAGGGCGCCACCGCCTCAGCGCTCTCCTTGTGGCGAGAGAGAGCGAATGGCGCGCATTCGCTATGGAAACACTCTTTCTGCGATGAACGAACTACCAGCTCGCAAGGAAAGAGAACGCGCCCTCACCCGCGCGAGACAACGCCGGCGCAGGCAGCGTCTTCTAGCGAGTTCCTTGACTGAAAAAACCGACTGCTCGCCCTGCACAATCGTTCACCGGCCACCCCGTATATATTGCACTGGATCGTGTCCTGCAATGTAGTGCTGGTGAGAGATTTCTCTTGTGCGTATTTGAACAATAAAGATTTTCAGCACGCACGCTAACTAAAAGCGGACTGCGGGTCGCTGTGTCTAATCTTTGTTCTGTCTCTCATCGCCCATTATCAGTGATTTTGCTGCGAGAAACACCGGCGCACAGTGCATCCTTCACTCCTCCACAGGTTTCAAGTTAGGGGTGCTGAAACACCCTTCCCTACGTGCTTCCATACACTCAGCTAGTATCAATAATGAGGAGAAAACATACCTTAAAGTTTGTCCTCAGCGTGAGATCACACGAAGCGATAGCCGATCCGCGGTTCTTTTTGGTATTTTCACATTTGTTCTGCTTGTTTATGTGCCGTCTATAACAGCTTCGGATGCTCATATTTCCCTCCGACACATTTGATGCACTTTTCCAAGTCAGCCGAGTATTTCTTAGGCCTAACTCATCCTCACCCTCCGCCTTTGTTCTCCAGCAAAATTATAGAGATATCGTGTTTAGTGTTTATGGCGAGCAAAACAAGCCTTCATCTACAAACGACGAAGGTGGGCTACACCCGCATCGACAGCGCAGTCGTGCGTCTACTCTCACGAGGGGGGCTTGGCTTTACAAAAATTCAGGCGTGCCAAGAAGAAACGCCTGATTCGGGCCAACCGTAGAGCAATGCGAGACACGTAGCCTTGAGAAGCCGGTAAGCTGAAACACTGCATTCACTGGAGCTTGACAAAGAACTACGAAGCATGGGTCTATGCATTCGTAGCGAAGCTTGTCGAAGTCGTCTAAGCAGTTAGTATGATGTATTCCTGCCTCGCTAGTAGAACGAACACAGAGACAACGAAGGAAGCACGTGGATTTTTACGGGGAGCGTCGCAGTGAGGAACTTATGTAAATGACGGCGGAAGTATTTGCGTCTCGGGTTCGCGCATAAACCACCCAAGGCACGAAAGTTACTTTTTTTACGTGAGAGAAAAAAAAATTCTTCAAAAGTCGCATGACGCGATGCGGAAAAATCGCATTGGAACGTCTAACATGGCGACTTTCGAGTGATGCTAAAACAAGAGCGCTGAGATGGGATACTCATGGTGGCGACAGTTCTAAGGCGATAAAATTTGAGCGGAATGAGAGTGCGTATAACGTCGGTTGCAACAACAAGCAAGAAGAATTGACAATCGGGGTGAACAAGCGACAGAAATTCCGTTGGGGTGGCGAGAGGTAACTGTTGTTTTCGCTATGCAACCATAATATTTCGACGTCAGAGAGCATGACAGAGCCCGACAGGGCGTACTCACTCCGAGAAAAATGACGGTAAAATATAGGCCTCTGTTGCTTTCCTCTTCAAAGCCATTTGTGATGAAAAACGTTTCGAGATTCGCTTGTCACAGCTAGGCGGTCTCTTTCTGGAATGTATACCATGTGCCCTGGACGCTTGTTCGTTTTGTTGGGGAGGATTGCAGTGAAAAAAAAATAGCAGCATGTACTAGAAAGAAAGCTGGGCAACGTTTCACGCTGTGTTGATGAGTCGGATATAAATGACTTCGCGCGTTGTATTGACCTTAGTAAGAAAGCTTCCTTCAGTCAACATTTCGATAATCTGTCATGACCTAAAATGTTTTCTTTTTCTGGGTATGTATACATATACGTAAAGATTTCTACTGTGCGGGTAAGATTACTCGCACACATATACTCAATTTATTTGTATTTCCTGTGTTTTTTAAAATATCGTGGTAATTGGCACTACGGCTCTGCATTCAAGTATATCGTTTCTTGTTGCATTATTGCTTACCTGCTCACATTTTACTGGTATGGGTGTATGTTTTCCTGCCGACATTCTGTTATATGTAGCAAAACAGATACTCGCTTTATCTGAACACTCGTTTCTTTGTGCATCGCGATGTGAACGTGAAAATCAGACAAAGATAGTATTTCTCGAATGTATGTGTTAACACCGCAGGCTCGACTGCTGAATGATTTTTATGCATACTTAATTATGTGGAGATACCTTACTTGCTTCATTGGGAGCTTTCGGTAAGCGTAGCATCCAAGATAAGAAGCAAAAACAAGAATCGAGACACAACCGAAAAGGTAATTTACAAATACGTGCTTATAAACAGATACACCTAAAAAATATACCGATGATTCTCAGGAAGAGAATATTCTAGGAGCTTCGTAAGCCATCTTGGAGCAGCGTGCTCAGCGCCGGAGAAACATTTGTTGATACTCCCCCAAAGCGGAAGGAGGACAAACTACATGGACACAAACTGTTCGTGTTTACCAGAATGTACTCCGTCACTCCTGGTGATAATATAAGAATCAGGACGAGTTGTTCAACCCAATATACCTAACATTGAATTCTAAGCTTACGAAGGCTGCAGATGGTGAATTCACTAGGTCATAGAAGGTATAATTTGTTTTCTGTTTTATTTTTTCACTCAAGTCTACTAATTGGAACATAGCTACAAATAATCAATGTGCACAAGAAACACACGTTACCGGTGGGAACCGCAGGTAACGTGTCTGCGAATGCGACACGTTACCGGTGGTTAATGCGACACACAACATGCTAATTACTTTTTCGAGGCTTTCTCTATGAAGATACGCAAGCGGCCGTCCCCAGAACAAATTATTTATGCTCGGCGGTTGCCTAGCAATAACTACAGACACACAAATATCCGAAGTCAGCGATCTTTCGCCTTTGCTACCAAGATATCTATCGAACCAACAAGTGCAAAGCTTGCGAAGCCAGAGTGACGCTGCAGCTCATGCGTGGGAGCGTACAAGGAGCGAGCACCAGGAGTATCCTAAACGAACGGGGTAGACATGGCAGTCTATAACAGGCGGGCGCGATGGAAGGCGGCCCTGCTGAGCCACAACTTTGCCGATCAACTGTGGCTTTCATCTAGGCTGGGCTGCTTGTGGTCCCAACCAGCCCAATATCGCCGGACATCTTCAGTAAAGTTTTCAGTGACACATTCTGTGCTTGTAATCTTGGCAGTGCTAGCCAGCGCCGTTGGCAGCAGTGGTGGTGAATGTGGAACATTCTTTTTGTCAGATGACGTGACATCACCTGGCAGCTGATCATGAAAACCACCGCAGGCTGCCTAAAGGCACTAATCCTGTTGATTCGAGACCCTCGCTATGAAGTAAACGAAACAGGAGGAACAGATTGAGGAGCGTATCGACCCATTGCAGCGCCATGCTCCTACGCGAGTATACGAACACCATTTGCAATCGAAACTGAAGCATCACGCAGAAAATACACCATTACAGCTAACGGCACCGGTGGGGCGCTGTCATATGCTTGGGTACCGTTTCAACAGCCGGCCTCGGTGGCCACATTTAGATGGGACAAATATGTTAAAGAAAGAGCATCCATGAACTGAGATTCAGGCTCTCGTTAAGAATCCTTAAATTCACAAAATTAGCGCGGAGTCTCCCACAATGGCGTTTGGCCATGATTGCGGTTTCGGCAAGTAAAACTCAAAACCGACGAGCTGCCTTTGGCAAGAGTTCTTGCTTTTGTAGCCTCTGGTACACCAGCCTGCTGTGCTTGAAGTCATAATAAGCGTCGAGAGGCACACGAAGGCGAAGGTTTCCGACAGCTCCCGGCGTTGCGCGGTAGGCATTCCCTATGTCTTCGTTAATACCACAGGAGACGGCACTGCATAGAAGCACAAACTTCATGTCTTGACGCTGAAGATTATCCCACGCAAAATCGCACGAAGGATCGTCAAATGTGGAAGCGCGGTCGCATCATCTAAATGTTGAGTGAGAGCAGCATCAGACGACGAAGGGAACGCGTTTCCTAGTTGCAAACGCGTTCACATTTAGTCTGCGTTGTCGTATGCTCACCTTGATGTGAATATAGCGTTTTAAGGTATTTTCTAGTGAAGTACAGTTTTTCTTTCCCCAACGCTTTGCTCCTCCTCGTCTTTGCGGTAAAATGAACGCTTGCAATGCTACATCTCTTGTAGTTGTCGGAAATTCACGTGGAGGTGCGCCCGACAGGGTGAACCTAACCAGAGCGCTGATGGCCGTCACTCAGGTTTAGTAAGAAAAAAAAAAAACCTATCGAGCGGGCAGTCGTCGTTGTTTTTGGCTGTCCCCCGGTGAAGCCCGCACAACACGTAACCGACGGTCAAGTCTGAACGGGACACTGCTGCCACCGCTGATCGGCGTGCCAGGGAAGCTCACTGCCGGACTGCCCGTCATCGATTGCTTCCGGGCCAGACGGTGCCTGTACGCCGTGGGCGCCACTCGACGAAATATTAATAGTTTTCCCTCTTTTCGAAAGTCGGAGTTAGGACAAGTAAAAAGAAGAATTCCACGAAGTATATCTATAAAAGCCATCTCTCACCCGGACGTGTTCGCTCACCCAGCTAACGCCCCCAGGTTAGGCCTTCTTCAGCGAAGCGCGCTCGATGCAGCCTATCGACATAAAGTGATAAAGGATGGAATAAAAACACAAGGGCAACGCGCCGTCACGTTCTGACACTGGGCGAGATACGCGAGTCGCCGACGTTATTCAAGGCTGTAATGCTTACACACTCGCGGCTGGGAATTGTCCGTTGACTGATTATCCCGGTGGATGCGATATTTCAGCTTAATTTAATCACACGTCGAAAAGCGTGCCGCTTCCACCTTTTTGCTTTATGTGGGCTTACGTTTATTTTTGTCTGTAAATGACGATGAATGGTGGAAGCGCGGCTGTATTTCCCGCATGCACCGAACGTTTATTCCAGAGACATATTTTAGCGGGTAGAATGAAACGTTGTTGTTTCGAATTAATGGCGCCAACCGTTGCGACGTCGTGTAGTTTTATCGCCAACCGTTTATAAGATGAAAATTATATTCGATCTATTACGGCACATAGAAAGGCTGCGTTACACTTTCTGAAAGCATTTCCTCAATCTCATCACGCCTTTCTACGTCAATTCCCATGCATACGGCCAGCTTCTGTAGAACATACAAACAGGCAGTATCCTGGTGTGTTATTTCAAATGGCAATTCTGTTAAGCTCGAGGGCACGGGTTTTATTCCCGGCTATGGCTGCCCCATTTCGATGAGGAACGAAATGCAATTAAACTCCGTGTACTCAACGTCTGAGCCACCAGGTATGTTGAGATTACAAAGCAGATAAAATGCTCAAATACGCGGAGAAGGCAACGATAGAGCACTCGCTGTGTCCCCTCTCCATTCGTTGTCCATGTTTCGTATGCTTTACGTATACATCGTAAAGAAATGTCGCTATATATGCACTCTAAAAGAAACGAAAGGGGATCAAAGTTAATCTCGGCATCCCAATATGGCATGCCTCGAAATCGTATTGCGGTTTCGCAACGTAAAAGTATACGATATTGAAACAGTTTAAGAGACGACTTAGTAAATATAACAGATAACGATTTTTTTTCTATGTTGTGAAACTGTTCTTGCAATAACAAATGCATGTACTACGTGTCTTGAAATTGTATTTGGTGATCCATACTAATGTTACTTCTGATAATGTTATGGCGATATTTGTATATGTGCGCATATATCTCTGGAAGCCTTCTTTTGTTCTGGTGATGTTTTTGTCCCCCCCCCTACGGAGTGCCTATATGGTGATGTAGGTAATCTGCAAATAAATAAGAATTACACCATCTCCCGCTAAAGGGGACCATGAGGCGATGCGAAGCCGGAGCACTCCGTTGGCGTTCGTTGGGCATGCTACCGACCTCGCGTCGTGGAACGCGAAGATGAGCGCTACGCGCGTCGTGTCTTCCCTCTAGCCTGGCCGTTCATTCTCACAGGGGGAGCGGGGAACGCGGTCGACAGGCGCGCGAGGGGGAGCGTAGGAGAGGAGAGAGAGGGGGAGGGGACGCGCATGCGGTGGCGCTCATCGCGGCGTTGCGCAGGAGAAGGGAGGGTGGCTGGAGAGGGGGAGAGGTGAGGGTGGGTGGAGAGGAATATGGGAGAGAGTGAGTGGAGAAGAGGTGTGTGCAGAGGTTACGCGCATGCGCAGTAAGGATGGTCACGGCGCATACCACCACTACCACCGGATTGAACTCCGCTATAAGATGCTTCGCATCTAAAGAAATTTGATTTCTGCTGTTCCTGCACAGTTTCGTATGCCTGGCTGTATGTACTCGCTACAAAGACCGCATAAAGACAATTAGCAAAGTGTATCCGCTGTAAGAAACCGAGAGGACCTGCAACCCAGGTAGCGCAAAACGGATAATTGACGTTTTATAAACGTTTATCCGAGACGAAAAAACGTTTAGAAAACGTCACGGAATAGAAGCTAAAGGTCTAGAAAACGTTTTATATTTCGTCTAATGTCCGGCTAGAATCCGTTTATAAGACCATCTAGAAAACGTTTTTAAGACCTTCTAAAAAAACGTTTTAAAGACGATCTAGGAAACGTTTTAAAAACGTTTTAAAAATGTCGCAAAAAATCCCATTTTTAAAACACATAAAAATATCCCATTGCATCGTCTTTGAAAAGACGTTTTATAAACGCTTTTAAGACGTCATGCAGGATCTCTTTTATTTTAGCTGTTTTGTTTTTGCGCATGCAATTATAATAGTGCACGTTTTTAGGAAGCCTTCTCTGTTATAGTAATTACAGTTACTTTATTCTGTAATTACTATTACAGAGTGAGAGCTCAGTAGATTCACAGACAAAAGTGGTCATGCCATAATTTATTATGTAAAACAGCAACGATTCCTGTACAGCATGAGAACGTAAAAACCACGAAATGAGATATAGCATGCGACTCCATAACATTATTCAGAAGCGGTAAAAGATCATAAAATATCGCGGTAATTAAAATGCAGCTTTATAGTATCCAACCTTCAAGAACACTTTTTGTTGCGCGATTCATCATTCTTAAAATTGTTGTCAAACAGCTAACAGTGCAATATGACAAAATTTGGGATCTGGCACAGCCATTGTGCAATATGTAAGCGTCGTCTCATTAGCTTTACTTGATCAAACGCAAGAATGAAGGGAAGAGGAATTGTCGAAAAGGGAATGTCGCTGAAGCCAACGACTCCACAAGGGTACTAGTTTCCGTCAGGCAGGGGCGTAGACAGAATTTTTTTTCGGGGTGGGGGGGTTCAAACATGTATCTTCGTGCGTGCCTTTGTATATGTGTGTGTATATAAATGCGAGCAAAACTGAAAATTTAGGGGGGGGGGTTGAACCCCCCTCCCCCTTGGCTACGCCCCTGCCATCATGGCCCTGGCGAAGACAAGCATTCATGATGAAACGTTTCCTCAACGCTTCATCTTCCGCTCAACTTTTTTCTTGTAGGAAGGAGAGAGAGATAGAGAAGGAACAGATGATAGGCAGGGAGGTTAACTAGCGTCCAGTTTGCTACCCTACTCATGGGAGGAGAATGCGGGAGCAAAAATGGAGAGAAAGAGACACATTTCACAACACACACACAGAGGAGTGTATCACAGGTGGTCACTCAATTTTGTTGCCTTGAAGTACTGCAGGAGGGCTCGTGTGGTTTTCTGGGCTGATGTGCTATGAAGACAGACTCCCAAGATCTTTCCTTCGGGAAAAGGCCGACCGTCAAATCTCCTGAAGGCACACTGGCACACTGGAGAGTCCGACGATGTGTTTGAAATAGCATACAGCGGCACAAATGATGATCGATAGTCTCTACACAGTTGCAGTTATCGCACATTGATGAACCTGCACTACCAGTCCGATAGGTGAATGAGTTAGAAGACGCTACACCGAGCCAAAGCCAACACAGCCACATAACAAAAAGACGTGGACAGTAGAAGTGGACAGGACAGCTCTTAGTCCTGTCCACTTCTACTGTCCACGTTTTTTTTCAGTGTGCTTCAACCTAATTTTACAAACATGAACTTAAACCAACAGGCCCAACTCGCCATCTTGCTCCAACACACCATTCTAAGCAGGAAAGGAGGCATGCATCAAGCACCTGGTGTGTGTCTCCCTTCGTTTCAAAACAATCGTTCAGTAGCGCTACTTAAGACCACAGTTGGTGGAAATCGACTCCATTGTGTTGAAATCACTAATAACAATCGACTCCAATGTGTTGAAATCACTAATAACAAAACAAAACTGCAAAATAATATTTGGCCCACCCAGCAAAGAATGCGTAATGAAAAAAGAACGTAAATTGCTTGAAAAATCACTGTTGCTGAAGTGTATTGCTCACAAAATGAAACTTTTAGGAATATTCTTACAACATGCCTCTGTTGGAACATTTCTCACTGAAAAAATGTTGGCAAAGAACTCTGGCAGAATTACAGAAGTAAGACTAGGCGTTGGGAACAAAAGCTGCCATTTTAGACGTCAGCTAAAAATATTTGTGGATGCAGCATCCGTGTTTCAAACGGCGCCCACTAAAAAAGTAACGGTTTCAGGCTTCGAAAAGCAGCGTACAAAACTTATCGCAGAAATTATGGTCTGACATCCCTAGAGAGCACACAGTTAAGCTTAAATGTGCCATGGCTAGCAGAAAATATGAACACTGTAAATTATAGTGACATATAACAAAAAGTACAACTAAACCAACTGTAGCGCGAAAACAAAATGTATGAACAGAAAACTAATCGAAACGACCACAAAAATTACAATGAACGAGCCACTTACTAAAATGAATAAATAAAAATGAGGAATATGAAAATACCAGCCTGATAAAAAAAACATATTTCTTTTATGATGCCCAGTATTAGAAAATGTCAGGCTAAAAGAACAGATTATTAAAATGATAAGACACATCAACTAAAGAAATTGGGACTATTCCCCATTTTTTACTCAATAAGCACACAGCTGTAAACTCAGTATTGCCAGAGGCAGATCAGGGTATTGCACTTAGTACACCACATTGCTCAGTGTCAAAATATCACAATGTGTGGCAAGTCAGTCTGAACACATGGCTTCATGACAGGTACTTGAAGGAAATCACTAGGCACATCCGGAAGTCTACAAAGAACACAACAAATAGCATACACACGACAGCTGTTGTGCCATTAGCAGAATGGGGCAGCGTTCCACGTCAAATACATTTAAGCACAATAGCCCTAGTGCGGTTTCTTGAAGATGCCGACAAACAAAGACGCACAAAAAAGTTAACTGCTTTACAAACTCTGACCTTTTGTTTTTGAAAGTTCCCAAGGAAAAGAGAAAAATGTCAATCTCTTGACATCCATCTTTTTTCATGCTAAAACCTGTCAGTCAGCCCATCAAAAAGAAAAAAGTAATAATTTAGTTGGTGTAGCCTTTGGTTCTAAACATCTAGGGCAAGCACCATCTGCAATAAATAGGAGAAAGGATCATTTCATTATTTGCTCTTATACCTAAAATAGGACGCTGTGAAAAGATGAAAACTCGATAGCACCGTACGGTGACAGACAGCGAGCGTGCTATATTTAACCAGGCACAAAAGACGCGGAAGAGAACATCTTCGTTCTGCTAAGAGCTGTAAGCTTTACCGAGAAAGGTTTACAGAGTAGGAGAAACATAAATCGGAAGTCCGGAAGCGCATCGAGTTAGTCAAGGCAGCACAGAGAAAAAATGACGAACTCCTCCCCGTGAAACGCGTCTTTGACTCTCAGGCCCTCAGAAATTCGCAACTAACAGAAAAGCGTGCCCAGCCTCTCGTTATATGCAGCTAGTACTGTGGAAGAAACCATGAACCAGTTCGCTGTCGCTGCAAAGAGTCTCTCATCCACAAACTTCTGTGACACAATAAAACAAATGACACATGCCGTAACTTCCAGCAATGCAGTTTTAAAATTGGTTGCGCGAAGCTTTGCGTTCGTTCATCGCCATTGCGCATGCATTATACGCTACGTACGCAACAAACGCTATCTGCGTATCCCATTGTAAAACTGGCTACTCCGCATGCATCGTGCGCCATCCTCTTGCGTACTCACGTTAAGTGGCGGAAATAGCATATGCGCCCAACAAACGCTATCTTTGCGTACCCTATTCTAAAACTCTTCTTACGCGGCACATGTAGCTTAAGCTAATGTGTATCTTGAAACTGCCTCATCAAGTGGCCAAGAAAACACAGTCATTTTACTGAAATTAGGTTAACAAATATAAATACGGTTTTCGCTCATGTTCGTTCGAGCATGAACGGAAACCATGACGTGCATTTACGTTTAGACAGCTTTATCATGTATGCTGAATAAATTCCGCAGTAACGTACTGCTGAAACATGTCGCACATGGAGCCCGTGATGCAATGGAACACGCTTTTTCATTTGCCATAGTTCTCAAATAGTGAGCGCAAATGCAGTAAAAATGAACTTACCTTCAAAAATGACAGAAGCCTGTGGTTTACAGTATCCGCAAATCCACAGAAAACTAATCGCACATCAAAGTAACCACGCCCGTCCCTCGAGCATAGAAGAAAGCAAGTTGCGAGAGCGTCCCGCGCGCAAGCTGATGAGTGATTTTTCCGCTGAGAATCTTACGGGACTCTAACAGCCAGTCAGCGTACCAGTCGCTCCACAGAGACACATTTCATTCGGGTCCACAAGTTTAACACGCAGCGAAGTATAGCTTCTTGACAGCTGCGTTTATAGCCTCCACGAACCACGACACAAGCACGAAATATAGCAAAAGAGTGCATGAACGGTGAGCTCGACCGCCCATGCGAAATCGGCGAGCTTAACTGACATTGCAGAGGCAACGGCCGCGCGGATGGATGCAGTCAGCGCTAAGGCATTCGTGTGGAAGTTAGACGGTTATCGCTGCGAGTAAATTACAGTAAATTACATAAAGTTTACTGGTTAACAAACTTTGAAGTCTTCATTGTTGCTGATGCAATGTAGACACCATACGCCTTTATCCTCTTGTGCGTTACTTTCTTTATCGCAATGAGAGATGGCGTGCGCAGGCTCGAGTTCAAATTTGAATTCGCGGTGGTTCATGCATACCCATGCATGCATAGGCAAAGTGGCGCGCGGTCCGCTGCTGGGCGACAAAACGTCTTATAAAATGCGTCTTCGAGAAGTCACAAACAAGACGTTTTTAAAACGTCGAAATTGGTTTAGGATTGAACAAACGTCTTGAAATATACGTTCCAGGCTAAAATGGTCTTTACAAATACGTTTTCTAGACGTTATCAAAAACGGATATAATACGGATTTTCTGTGACGTTTTCAAAACGTCGAAATTGGTTTAGAATCGAACAAACGTCTTGATATATACATTGCAGACCAAAATGGCCTTAAAAAATGCGTTTTCTAGACGTTATCAAAAACGGATATAATACGGACTTTCTGTGACGTTTTTAAAACGTCGAAATTGGTTTGGAATCCGTTTTATCCCATTTATCTCTAAAAAAACGTTTTCTAGACCATGTGTGCTACCTGGGACGTGGCGAGCAAATGCTTATCTTAGGTACCACGCCACCTGTACGGAAAAGGATGCATAACGCATGCGCCACAGTATATGAATCAATATCGCTGATATACCAACATGTTGTCACAATATCGACGCACATGCATGACTCGCTCGTGGAGGAATAGAGATTCGTCGAAACCTGCTGTGAGTTCTGCTGCTCGAAGGACAATTTCACAGGCACATGCCGTCGCAATCCACTTATTCAGATGTAGTCGCATGTACAGCTCACGTGTAGAGGGCAAAGGAGTCTTCGCACAGACGCACAATTCTTTAAAGTGTTAAGACCCAAAAACCAAATGTTCATCTTGCCAGGCTTCCTGAAGTCCGCTGTGAATGAAGTCGAAGAAAACATGCGCGACTGTTAAAAGCTTTCCCAAAGCTTAAGTAATCAGCTTAAGTTGGTCTTCACAGATTTCTTTTATATATTCCATGTACTCAGAAATAGAACACACTGTACTACACGCTGCTTCAATTCACAACGTTGCTTACCTTTTCACAGGATATTATCGTATCTTGGCACAGAGAGACGAAAGAAGTAAAATGAGCCATTGCAAACGGCATTATCGTGGTTTTCGGTCGCTACAACCCAACAGTTATTATTACTAACATGCAGAGTGCATTAACTGAGTAAGAGGAGGAGGAGGAGGAGGAGGAAGGAAATGAATGAAAGGCAGGAAGGTTAACCAGACGCGCGTCCGGTTTGCTGCCCTACCCTGGGGGAAAGTGATGAAGGGATTAAAAGATAGAAATAAGAGGGAAGAAGGCACTGCCAGGGTACATGAATGCCTACAAGCGGTCGCTTACACCGGTCGATTAGAGAAACAGTAGCAATGCTCGCATCGCTTCGCTGGCCTGTGATGCGAAGGGCCACGATCCGAGGATCTTCTCTTGGGAAAACGGCCTGTCGTCTAACTTGTTCAGCGCATTGCGCAGAACGTTTCGTTCCTTCACAAAACGTTCACACAAACACAGTAGATGATCTATCGTTTCGTCATTACTGCACGCGTCGCATCTGGAAGTGTCTGCCATTCCTATGCGAAAAGAGTACGCCTTCTTGAAAGCTACTCCTAACCACAGGCGCTACAGTAAAGTTGCATCACGGCGGGAGAAGTGCGAGGGAACTTGGAGCTTTCCCGGTGGGTCTAGCGACGGTTCCGGACATTGGGGTCGCTCAACCAAGTTTGCGACATCGTGTCAGCGAACGAGCGAAGACCCCTTGCAGCGTCTGTCCTCGACAAGGGTATTGGGGCTATCTGGGCATCCTCGTGGGCGGACTGGGCAGCATCATCAGCGAGGTTGTTACCCACAACACTACAATGTTCCGGCAGCCATTGGAACACAACCTCATGTCCCTTCGATAAAGCTTGGTGAAGAGCTTGTCTCATTTCGTTTACTAACTGTTCGTGCACCCTTCGTCATAATGCTGATTACAGACTCTGAAGGAATGCCTTAGAGTCGCAAAAGACAGCCCAATTTTGAGGCTGGGCTTCCGCGATATAAAGGATCGCAGCACGTAAGGCGGCAAGCTCCGCTGCTGTTGATGTCTTCCTGTGGGACACCCTGAACTTGACAGTCACATGGCCGGCCGGAATAACAAAAGCACCTGTGGAGCTGTCGGCTAACACCAATCCATCTGTGTAAATGTGCTTCATCGTAGGAAACAGCGCGGGGACACGGGACTAGAAAGACAGAGATGACATTGCGCTGCCTAACAACATGAGCCTTTATTTCGTGTGAACAAATATATGCGCTTCCTTGGAAAGAGATAAGCAAGAAAAGATGAGGGGAAGGGGAAGCCCTACGCATGCGCCGTGACTAGTACATGAAAAAGCAAAGATCAATCACCGAGGTAAATAATCTCCTTGTCGGTTAGTGCGATGCGGCTGCACTTCGAGTTTCCAACAGACACGTATCTTACGCAGATATCGTTATTGCCGCGCCCGGGAAATCTATGAAGCGTTCACGATTCATTCCATTGGGCCATCATGTGTAAGCGCACCTTCCATCGTACGAATCGACAAGGACATTAATTATCTCCATGATTGACCTTTGCTTTTTCATGAACTAGTCACGGCGCATGCGTAGGGATTTCCCTTCCCCTCATCTTTTCTTGTTTATCTCTTTCCAAGGAAGCTTATATATTTGTTCACACGACATAAACGCTCATGTTGTTAGCCAGCGCAATGTCCTGTCTGTCTTTCTAGTCCCGTGTGCCCGCGCTATTTCCTATGATGAAGCCATGCCAACAAGTTCAAGTTGATACCCGTGTAAATGTGCGTCCTTTGGCCATACTCCTCGTTGTGTAGTGACAATGTCGCCTGTCGTAGGGCCCTGTCTAAATGACGGCTCTCCGTGTTACCCGGAATTGTGAGGCGTACCTGTGGTTGTTGTAGGCACCACGGAGACGACAGTGGTCTTGCTGCTGGAGTAAAGCCCGACGCAAGGCATTCTGTATGAGTCGAAACAATCTTTGAAAACTTGGCTTGTGGTCTGTGAAGTGGTAACGCAGCAATATGGTGACCGGGAACTCGGCAGAGACGTTACAGCTTGCCGGTGTGGCAGTAACTGAGTTTATTAGCAATAAAACTGTATAAGCAAAAGATCCATTTAATTATGTACCAAAAATGAACACTTTCCCATCCGTACACTCCCAATTCCGTCTAGACACCCGAATCTTTAAAACACTCTTACTGTGGCTTGAAAAAAGTATTACTCAAGCCTACCCTGGCTCGCCACATAAGAATCGCTGACAGTGCTGACTGCGCCAATTGCGGCAGCGAGAAAACCACCGAAAATGTCCTGCGTGATTGTCCTCGCTATAGCTCACCGAGACAGCGTTGGCACGCCTCGACGAGCGGCCTCTTTCTGAGCAGAGAATCTCGGACTGTCGGCTGATACGATCTTCACACCAGAATGCAACAAAGGCGGGACAAAAGTTACGCCGGTCAAGCAGCCTAAATGAGCAACTCTGACACTCCCTCAATCCTTTTATGTATGTGCTTGTGCGTTTGCGTGTTTGTTTGTTATGAACTTCTCTTTCTCTATCATTCGGAGTTTCTCGTTTACTTTTCATGGTTGGGAGGATCGCGAAAGAAAATGAAATAAAGAGCGAAGCGCAACGCACAGTGCGTTTCTCGGTTCACTTCGGTGACTTTTCCACGGCAACTAACGATGAATCTCAACAGATTTGCTCAATTCGTTGCCGTTTTTTTTAACTTAATTTCTTTTCTTACTCACTCCCAATTGTTGGCAAGTATTACATACCACCACTGTACTCTATGAAACGCCTTCAATTCAATTCAAGGTCTTTATTTTCTTAACACGTCAAGAGGGAGGCGAGTACTAAAGGCTTATGAGCCTGACAATGATCCCCGCCTCCACATACCCTTAAAGGAGCGATAAGCATTCTTGTTTAAAACATATTGCTTCAATGCGTTATATTTAAGCAGTGCTATAACAAAGACAAAAAACACTATTTTAAACTTCATATGTCCAATATTCGAAGGCATAATACATACATACATACCTATGTAAAGCTCACAACATATCTGTTCATAAAGCGCCGAAATATGGATGAGCATCACTCAGGGTTCCAAAATCTCAAACCATATACATATAATGGCCACACACATTGTTATATCACAGAGAGGAAACCGTAAACAAACAAAATTAAAACCAAATACATCATAAGTACACAACATTTCTTAGTTGGCACCAATATTTGTGGGAGGAAAAGTGAAATCAAATTGTAAATAATAAGGATATAATAAAAGCAAACGAGGAGCAGTCAAAATTAACTTGACGTTATGTTTTAACCAACAGATACTTTCATATGATATTGTTCGTTTCCCGTAATTTGTTCTCCTTTGTGGAGTGTGGAGCTGTGAGTGTCGGAAGGAGTACACTACAGAACTATTCTGATTGCTCTGTCGTAAACCTTGTGCTCGTAAACATAGTACGTCGCTTCTAAGTAGTATGCCTGATCCTCATGAATCATTGCAAGTCTCACGAACAACCCTTCTGCAATACCCCTTTTAAGGGGTATTATGAAGGGGAAATAAGTACCACTGTTTCATAAAAATATAACAAATTAGTAAAGATAAGACACCTTTAAAAAGCGTCTGACTGCTAGCCAGGTATGTGTGTACAATGACAGAGCAGTTTCAATAGGAAAATTTTAGCAGGTTGTGTAGCATGTCAAGCGAACTCCGAGTCTTGGTAAGTATGTCGGAATCGGGATGTTTATCTACCTGGTAAACGTCCCCGCGTTCCCTATGTCGTGTCATCATCTCCCTTGAAATCCTATCTCTCTCTACCTATATATCTCTCTCGCTATATTGCTTTTCTTAAAGTACCTTACAGGTCCCTGGAAGCATTGCGTAAGGGGGATAATGGAAGAAAGTGTTACACTTGAACAGTGTACAAAATCAACGGGTGTAAATACACAAAGAAATCACAACAACAAAAAAAGTTACTGTAACGGCCCAAGAACGCTTCCTTGTGGTACACGTGAAGCAACGCTAGAAAGAGGAGATGAAAAATTATCAACTACTTTGTATTGCTGACGATCGTACAAAAAATTACGGATCCATGTTAGGGTGCGTCTAGTTATAGAACAGATAACTTCAAAAGCAAGCGGCGATGTGCTACGAGATCTAACGCTTTTGAAAATCTAGGAAAGCACAATCAGTCTGCAGATCCTCGTCCATGTTAGCATGTAAATCGGCTGTGAATTCAAATAACTGTGTCTCGCATGAGAAATTTCTTCGAAATCCGTGTTAATTTATGAAGAAAAATTTGTTAGCTTCCAGATCGCTGTAGACATTAGATGAAATTATAAGTTCTAGCAATTTACCGCACATAGATGTTACTGATGTTGCACGGTGATTTGCCGGAGAGTGTTTGTTACCTGACTTAAATAGGGGTATAACCTTAGCTATCTTCCAGTCCAAGGGTAGCATGCCTGTCTCTAATGATTGTATGAATATGTGTGTCACGATTTAACTGGACATTGTGAGCGTGTTTTTGAGAATTTTAGAATTCATATCGTCTACGCCCAGGATGCGGTCATCTTGAGCTATCGGTCAGAGCGAGTCGCAGCGCCCATCCAGACAGTCGGTGCGCGTGGTTCCCACGAAGTGTACAGATTATTATTGAATCAAAGTAAGTGTAATTTTAGAAGGATATCTGTGTACCTGAATATCTCTGTGACGTTCGCGCACAGAATTTTTATTCACACGCATTCCCTCGTCATTTCTATTCTCACCAAAACGCTGTTAATTACAGTACGTTTCCGAAAGCTCACGCAAAACGCGCAAATACCAATGCACATTTGCTACACCGGAAGACACTTCATTATGCCGAATGAAAATAGTGTTAAAGTCAAAGATTAATGCTTAAAATCTCAGCAATACCGGTCTTGAAGTGTTCGGATCATGCTGATTTGAATTTCTGCCAAAATGATTTTAAATTTAGCCATTTATAAATAAAATTCGCAAATGTTTTCACACACACGTGGTTACTATTGGCTGCAATTATTGCCGGTGGCTTACGTTGGCTTCTCTTTTGCTAGGTTTTTTCAATTAGGTGACCACTTTTTGTCTTTTCAACCTGGCAACCCTGGTATCAGATATTCGCGTTTCTGATTCCGTGTATCTAGAGGGTCATCAGTAATATTTACTGTTCTAGTGCTTTGTTTTGTTTTTCTTTTACATGACTGCGCATCTCAAAACATTTCCGAGCCAACAGCGCAATTTCTTGGGATCTTTTGTAAGGGAACTAAGCTGCCTGCATCGTGCGAAAAATGTTTTATATTCGCGCATGACACTGCTGCTGCAGTGCAGTGCCAGTCCATCTGACGTGCGTATTTTCAACTGAATAGCTCTGTAAAGTTCGCGCACAGAATTTTTATTCACACGCGTTTAAATATTCCCTTTTGTTAACTTCCCATTGCACAAAATCATGCCTTTTATGTGCACATCAGCATGCAGTATTGCTGGTAATGTTGGACAGTGCAAGTCCTCTATCATGTTCGCGTTACTGTACAAATTAGCATCCTGTTGCAAAGGCTTTAGAGCAAGTTGTTCGCGGGCACCAAAATAAAAAAAAATAAATGGATAATAAATTAAATAAATCGATTGCGCATCCACGTTATCTCAATATCGCTGTTTCTATACAGAGAGGGAAGTGAAGAGCTCACTGTCTTTGTTTCCCAACAAATATCCTGATAATCTCGGTTCGTCTCGGCTTCCTTCCCTTCGTAGATATCACAGGAAGTTGCGAAAACAGCTATACGTTACTTTTTCATTTTAGCCTTGCCTAGGGTTTTTACATTATCGTCGTCTTCATTCTGTATTTTGCAGCCAGCCTGCCTGGCCACATCGCCTTGCGCACGCGCAAAGCCGTCATCCATGGGAGACACGGTTTCCGCGCCGTCCCTGTGCGGCCCTCGGTTCACCCTAGAGCCGCCTCGCCTACTAGAGTTTTCAGACGCCATCGATGGCGAGCTCCATTGCGAGGCCCACGGCGAGCCTCCTCAGTTGCTCGCGTGGGCCACGGCCGACTATGTTCCCGTCACGGTAGTTCCCGGCGTCTGCGTATTGGCCGAGGAGGATGCCCTGGTGTCCCCGCCTTTTCCAGCGGAAGGCTACAGACAGGACGCGGGCGCAGGAAATTGGCACGGTGGCAAGCACAGGCGTCTCGGCGAACGCTGGGGAGTTAGCCGATTCCTCGGACGTTTTCACAGCGAAGCTGTTTAAGGCGGAGGTCGCGCTTTGATGCGTTCGGAAAACACCACGGGTATGCACCACTGAAAGAGGATATGTGGCAAGGAGCTCCTAGAATAGCATAGCCATGCATAGTATAGTACAGCAAGGAGGTTGGAAAAGCGAAGTGAGGTTGAGGGGAGAGGTAACAGCATACATCAAGGTCTTTTATACTATATATATATATATATATATATATATATATATATATACATATATATATATATATATATATATATATATATATATATATATATATATTATAGCAAGGGGTTGGAAAGGTAAGTGATGGTTAAATGGAGAGAAAGGAAGAACGCCACGAGCTCCGCTGTTTCCTCAGCCTTCGCATCACTAGTGCATTGCTGCCTCAATTTTCTTGTTTTTTAACACGAAAGTGTTTTATGCCGTGGTCCACCACGGCTCCGCTGACGCATTTCCGTCACGGATATGACGTTGTAAAATATAAAGACTAACATATGGCAAAGAAAAAACTGTAAGAAAAAGTTCCGTCACCGGGAGTCGAACTTACGACCTCTCGATCACCAGCGCGCAGCGCGAAACGACCCCGCCACAGACGGCATGTTCCCTGCTATGCTAACGGCGAGCTATTTATGTACACCATTCGCCGGTGGCGGTACTCAGAGATCGGCGGTACAGCGATTTTCGTTATCACTATCGAGATGGCCGCGAAGGGCTCGAAGAGCGCGCTTTAAAAGTCGTCCCCCACACGGATTAGCGCGCGCCTCGACAGTGCATGGTCGCTCGTACGGGCGCTTATCTCGTGATCTCGGTTGTGTGTACGTCTTGCGCTCTGCGTGCAAGTTTCCGCTGAGAGCACGAAGGTCACCTCGCTCACTGCAGCGGGCGCTATTGGCAAAGGAGCGCGCTGCTTACACAAAAATAAGCTACAACTGTGACAGTTCGCGCTCATCCTGTGTATGTTCGTTCCGCGCGTCCTTTCTGCTTGAGCAGCGCATTGCAAGTTTCGAGCGGCTTGCCGTTCGTCGCGTAACATTACAATTTGATGCTGTAACATTCATTCGTTCGCGCTTGGGGCAAAAGAATGCACAACACACGCTCAACTACGTCTGTGAAGACACGTTTCACTTTCGTGTTACACCGATTCCTATGACAGAGGGATCAGCCATGTTTTTTTCTTTTTATTTCTTAAGCGAAATCCTTTACGGTTTCCCCATATAGCATGTTAGAGTCTAAATGCTCGTTACCTTGTACACGCAATGAACCATTTCGCTTGAAATGCCACAAGAGAAAATGACTCATAAATGGAAGTAGCAGCTGTTAGTACGACTATGTTAGTAAAGCTATAAAGACCCGCACCCTGGAAGAACACTTTCTTTCGTGTGCTTAGGTGTATGGGAGAAAGGGGTGAACTACTACCGCCTAAATGAACGGTGCCATATTGAACACGATTTCTGCTGCATGTTGCTAACCGTGCAGTGGTCTTACAGTTGAATAAATGCGTCGCTGTAGTTTTGTGTGATTATTGCGTGTCTTAGCTCCAGGCTGTTGTGGCTTATACATCGCAGCCTCCTTGAAGAAGCCACTAGCGCACGTACTCTTTTATTGAACCGTAACAGTCGCGAAATATTTTCATCGAAAATAATATTCTATGAGAGTGTCAGGTGAAAAGCCAAGCTGAACTACATCGTTGTGTTACCCATGCTAGTTTGGAATAGGAGTCCTACAAGATCTGCACAAAAAAAGATACTACTGGAATATATTTTTAATAGAATCAAATAATAGGTGTTGATGCCACATCCAAAGAATTGCTGAAGCAACTCGGATGACAACAAAAAAATGTGAAAATGAACGCGTAAACACATAGATGTTTCGTGTTATGTACTGCGATCGTCATATTTTTTTGCACTGCTTGATATGCTATCAGAAGCGAACCACTGATAATTTCCTATATGTTAAATATAAAATATAAGAATGTACACTTCACGCTTCCTTGTTTGTAGTTGTCGACAACCACTACGAGCCACGTGTGCAGGACGCCTTCGTGATCCGCGGCAATACGGCCATCCACAAATGCTATATACCTTCGTGCATTCGCCAACATGCGGTGGTCGAAGCCTAGATCCGCGATGACGGCTTCACCATCAATGCATCCGGCAACAAAGGGGCGTTTTGTATCACTAATCCCAATAGGCAAAGTTTATGTAAACTCACGCACCACGCAATAATGCATGAAACATAGTGGTGCGCATCCAGACCACCAGTCATTAGTAAGCGATGGGCAGTATGCTTATCCCTCATTAGTGGAAATATTTACTGTAAGTTTGACAGCAATTATTCCTGAAGCCTTCTAGTAGGAACCACTTCTTTCTAATAGGAAATGCATTTAAGACTGTGTCACTTCAATTTCTTTGTGAAATATATGCGCTACGTTTATCTCATACAAGTTTAGTGGGGAAAAGTTTTATACTATACAATTCTGCAATTTGACTTGTAGCGCGAGTAATAACTTCCAATTCGAATAGTCCTTCTCAATAAGCAGATTGACAGCATATTGAACAGCCAATGTATCAAATTATATTAATGTTTGAATAATCCTTAAATGTGCTACGCATTTCTTACCAGTTCGTCGATAAGTTGACACTAATTATGCTATCTTTGCAGCTCATTATTTAATTTTTTCTTTCAGTTCTTCGTGCACTCGCAATAATATAAGTGCACCTTACGATACATGCGACGTAAGCGTTCTGCAAAAGTCATATGCGCAAACAACGTTTCAAGAAATTTATCGCTTTGTATACCTTAACCATTTCAATGACGACGAAGAGAGTAAAATGCACTTGAAAAATATTCACCAGAGAACATGCACAGTATTTGTTTTCGCTAGTCGTCATGCGCTTAACAGTAGTTTCGAACTTGCGTTGTCGATTTGCCGGGAAACTGTAGCCCTTTGCAAAGTGTCTGGGACGTGCATTGAAGTGAAGCTTCGTAGAAACTGTACCACGTTAAGCATCTCACTGATCAACGCCAACTGACGCTCTGCTTCCAAATTTGGATCCGCTCGTTCAAAGCGTCTGCTGCACCTGCCACGCCTTGACGCCGCTTAGTGTTCTCTGTCTGCGCTCCGTAGCTCAACTGAAAACATTTTGTGAAGATCTAGAAAATATGAATGGATCTTCACTGCATCAAGCCGAAATTTTCGAACAAATTTAGCTATTGAGATCGGCGGCGCAGGTGTTTTTATAACGAGACTATGCTCGATGCAGTTGTTTTGTTTTTCGTATACGAGAGCAGCCAAATTTGTGGCTCTGGGCCGCAGCGGCTGAAAGTGCGGCAGACTGGGTTCGGCAGCTCTGCTTTTACAGCCTAGCTGTTGTGGTCCAGGTTTGCGGTGTGTCGTAGATAGAAAATTATTATCATCATGCACCAGCACGTGCTCTATTCGTCCTCTTCATGTTCTTCCCCTTCTGCGTTGCTCCCGAAATTCGTGCGCCGGTATGTCCGGCGTGGAATGCAATAACTCTGATCGGCGAGAGAACGAGTATAGAGACTGAGAAAGTAAGAGACAAAAAGAGTGAAAGATATATATAGAGAAAGAGAGAAATTCTCGGGGAAACTTTTTCGGGAGGTAAGCTTGAAACCTGCATACCCACAATCCGAAGGCGAGCGTCGTAACCACTCGGCTATACAGGCACGCTAGCAGAGCCACCTCCGTGCATTCTATAGTGCAGAATAGCATGAAGGTGGGAACATTAAGTGAGGGTGAGCAGGAGAGATGTGAGGTGAGGAGGAGGGGAGAACAGGCAGCGCTAGAAAGAAAAGGAAGGACTAGAGAAAAAGAAAAATCAATGCATAGATATAAAAAGAAAGAGAGAAATATAGAGAAAGAAAGGCAAGAGAGAAAAAGATAGAAAGACAGATAAAGAAATAGACGATAGATAAAGAGATAGAAGGAAACAGACACGCACACACGCAAAACAAAAAATATAGTGCATGCATAGCCATGTATAGTGCAGCGAGCGCTGGAAAATAGAGATGTGAGAGGGGAAAAGTCAAGCCAGGAGCAGTTAGATGCCCACCATACTTGCTGTCTCCCAACTTTGCGTGACTTAGTGCAAGCTGCACGAGTTCTCTTCAAAATGTGTTAAGACATTCAGGACATGCGCCGTGAACCGTGGCTCTTCACAGCTCAGAAACTGTAACAACAACCTCGTTCTCGATCCGTTAGGCTCATGAATCATCCAAAGTCATGCTGAGCCGAAACTTGTCAGGGTTGAACGGACTTCACCATTGCAACTCTTCGGACAGCCGATTGGCGTCAAACGTGCAGCAGGGTTACACCCCTCAGGTGATGATAGCGCTCTGTTAAGCAGATATTCAGCCACCTAACAGAATATCGGGAACGTACGGAGAGAGCTGTAATCCCTAAAACGCGGTCAGCAATGCAGTTTTGCACGTGCGCTGTGATTCAAGTCTCTATAGGTGAGGAGCGTGCCGATTGAAGGGTTAAGTTCCGCACGGGGCTTCCAGTCTCTGCCCTGTTGACGTCTCTGCACTAATGAACTCAGAATTTGAAGATAAATACACAGCTTCCTGGTTACTGTGGTCGGAGATTATTTCGCACAAATGACATGCAGCTGCCAAATAGACCTTTTCTAAAAAAATATACTTTTTTTTTCACATGATTGTGTAGTGATTCATTTGTGTTCTCTTATAACTTGATTGCTGTGAAGAGATGGAGATATGTAGAACCGCAGGTACTCTGTTTCTCTGAAACCATATAAATTAAAATTATATGGTTACCATAACACGATCTGTTGGGCATCTCAGGTTGCATAGATATTGATACGGGGTTGTATGAGTATATAAAATATGTATTTACAGAGAGGAATCAGTAAAAGAGTCAAGATGGCTGACCGCCACACTCGCGCGCCAGTCAGGCTCTTCAGCCCTTCGTCTTCCTTCCCTTCCTCTCCGTAACAGGACCCCCGGGCGTTGTAGCGCCGTCTCGGCGCAGGTCCGGCGATGAATTGCGAGAGAAGTAGGGCTTCATCCGCGAAACATGCACAATGTCAACATGTGGCGTACTTGACGAATCGAAGTGCAACGGCGCAATCTCGTAATTCACGTCGCTAACTTGACGCAAGACTTGGTAGGGTCCTGTGTAGCGGGACAGGAGTTTCTCGGAGAGCCCTACACGGCGACATGGTGACCAAAGGAGCACCCAATCACCTGCGGCAAACTTCATATTACGATGCCGGTGGTCATAGCGGGCTTTCTGCATCTCCTGCGACGTGGCGAGACGAGATCGGGCGACTTGACGAGCCATGTGAGCCCGGTCAATAGCGTCGTGAGCGTACATGGTAACAGATGGCGCGGAAGGTAAGACGGTGTCAAACGGCAATATGGGGTGGCGACCATACAAAAGATAAAAAGGTGAAAATCCCGTGGTGTCGTGTCTAGAGGAATTATATGCAAAAGTCACATAGGCCAACGTGGCGTCCCAGTCGCGATGATCTTGAGAGACGTACATGGAAAGCATCTCTGTGAGTGTGCGGTTAAGACGTTCAGTAAGTCCATTAGTCTGTGGATGGTAGGCGGTAGACAGCTTGTGCTCTGTGGCACAAGATCTAAGTAGGTCGTCGACAACTCTGGACAAGAAAGAGCGGCCGCGGTCCGTCAGCAGCTGTCGGGGTGCACCGTGGAGGAGGATGACGTCGTGAAGAAGAAAATCCGCGACGTCAGTGGCGCAACTAGTTGGCATGGCCTTCGTGATGGCGTAACGTGTCGCATAATCTGTAGCGACCGCGATCCACTTATTTCCCAAAGTCGTCGTCGGAAAAGGGCCAAGCAGGTCAAGGCCGACGCGATGGAATGGTTCCGAGGGAACTTCAATTGGTTGTAGAAATCCAGCAGGCGGCAGAGAAGGCCTTTTCCGGCGTTGGCATAGGTCGCAAGTAGCAACATAACGACGCACAGAGCGGTATAGCCCAGGCCAGAAGAACCGACGTCGCACGCGGTCGTATGTGCGCGAAACTCCGAGATGTCCCGCCGTCGGTGCGTCGTGAAGTTGTTCAAGTATGACGGGCCGTAGATGGCGAGGGACGACAAGCAGGAGCTCAGGGCCTTCAATGCTGACGTTGCGACGGTAGAGGATGCCGTTATGCAACACGAACATACGGAATGCGGCGTCGGTGCTGCCAGACTGGATGGCATCGATGATGGTGCGCAATGACACATCCCGACGTTGTTCGGTGCGCATGTCGCTCACGTCAGTAAAAGCCATTACGCAGCTGTCCGGATCATGCGCAGCGGGGTCAGGAGGATCCACCGGATGACGAGAAAGACAGTCTGCATCCTTGTGCAAACGTCCAGACTTGTAGGTGACTGTGAACGAAAATTCCTGGAGCCGCAAAGCCCAGCGATCAAGACGTCCGGTCGGGTCCTTCAGAGAAGTGAGCCAGCAGAGAGCGTGGTGGTCCGTAACGACGGAGAACATACGGCCAAATAGGTATGGCCGGAACTTAGCGACAGCCCAGACCAAAGCCAAGCACTCTCTTTCGGTGATGGAATAATTTCTCTCGGGGGAAGAGAGCAGGCGACTGGCGTAAGCTATCACGCACTGTTGACTGTGCTGCCGTTGAGCGAGAACTGCTCCGATACCGTGCCCGCTGGCGTCGGTGCGAACTTCTGTTGGAGCAGATGGATCAAAGTGGGCAAGTACGGGGGGAGTAGTCAAGAAGCCAATGAGAGCGGTGAACGCTTGAGCCTGCTCAGGGCCCCATGAGAATGTGCTGTCTTTCTTCAGCAGATCTGTTAGTGGCCTAGCAATGTCGGCGAAGTTCTTCACAAAACGACGAAAGTAAGAGCATAGGCCGATGAAGCTCCGCACGTCAGAAGTAGAGCGGGGCACAGGAAAGCTGCGAACAGCGCGGATCTTTTCAGGATCTGGTTGGACGCCGTCAGCGTTTACAAGATGACCCAGCACGGTAATCTCCCGGCGGCCAAACTGGCATTTCTTGGAATTCAGTTGAAGTCCGGCTGTTCTGAAGACTGCGAGAATTGCAGCGAGACGCGTCAGGTGGCTGTCGAAGGTGGAAGAAAAGACAATCACATCGTCAAGGTAACAAAGACAAGTAGACCACTTGTAACCTCGCAACAGAGAGTCCATCATCCGTTCGAATGTCGCAGGAGCATTGCATAGGCCAAAGGGCATGACCTTGAACTGGTATAAGCCATCAGGTGTTACGAAGGCAGTCTTCTCGCGGTCCATTGCATCGACAGAAATCTGCCAGTAGCCGGACCGAACATCAATAGACGAGAAGTATGTAGCTCCGTGCAGACAGTCCAACGCGTCATCGATGCGTGGTAGCGGGTATACGTCTTTGCGGGTGATCTTGTTTAAGTGGCGATAGTCAACGCAGAAGCGCCAGCTACCATCTTTTTTCTTTACAAGGACGACAGGGGAGGCCCAAGGACTGTCTGACGGTTCGATGACACCTTTGCTAAGCATTTTCTCGACTTCCGTTTGGATCACTCTGCGCTCAGCGTGGGAGACACGATAGGGGCGCCGACGAATAGGACTTGCGTCACCGGTGTTTATACGGTGCTGAACGACGGACGTTTGCCCTAGAGGTCTGTCGTCAAGATCAAAAATGTCACTGTACGACGCGAGGAGGCGACGGATGTCATTGGCCTGTGCAGGGCTGAGGTCCGGGGCAATCATCTTCGAGAAATCAGCCGGCAAAGAAGATGAGCTGTGAGTCGCAGTAGGCGCAAGTAAATCAGTCTCGGCGCTGAGAGCTGCAATTTCAAATTCGTCAGCATCAGATATGTTGGCCAAGAACATGCCACGAGGAAGTACTTGAGGGCACAAGCTGAAATTTAGAAGTGGTAGCGAGGTACGGTTGTCGGTGACAGTGACGAGTGTATGCGGAACGGCAACGTTCCGGCTCAAAAGAACGTTCTGTTCGCTATATACTGAAGCTTCTAATTCGTCGATTTCGCTAGCACTAATCTCATGCAAGCTTTACTGCACTGTCAGTACCGACAGACCTAGCGTGCGTGTCCTATTTCATTTTTTAACGTCAACTCGCTTTGTTTTCTTCGCCATTTCTGGACATAGACATCTGCCGTTGTATCCACTACACTGGTTTTCCGGTCACTTCCAACGGCGACCTTCGTAATGCAGCCCGCCGAATTCGACCACGAATCGATTCATCCCATCTCCATATCCACAACCCAAAACTGCTATATTTTACAAAAATATTTGTGGTGGTCACTGCATAAACATTCCACTCGATATGGCTTTCCCGCATCCACGTAAGGTCCGTATAAACATAGATCGAGTCAAGGCTCTGCTTCCAATGCTAATGGACTTCTCTATATCAAGCGGGCTGATAGCGACAGTTCGTACATCCTGATAATCTTTTTCTTTACCTCTCCTCGACATCATCACCGTCCTCGTTCAACGTGAAAACAGTCCCGGGAAACGACAGACCTTCATGACAGCAGCATTAGGGCAGTAGGTGTTTGCATAGGTGTTCAAGAAACACAAGCAATATAAACTATGGGTCTCACAAGCAGTGTTCGACCGCACGCTTTTCAGCTATAAAAATTTTCATAGGATTTCCACCATGTTTTTCTCACACTGCTACTTATTGCGTTATTCGTATTAACAATGACGTCATGCGATACTTTTCCAAGTAATCATAGAGAGAGAAAGAGATGAAGAGGAAGGCCGGGAGGTTAACCAGGTATTAGCATACGGCTTGCTACCCTGCACTGGGGTGGGGAAATAGGGGCAAGAAAGACGGTGTAGAGAGAGATAAAGAAAAAAAAACAAAATATACGCACATACGCAGACACACGCCTCATGCCTTTCTCTCAATTTTTATCTCACTCTCTCAATTGAGTCCACAGCTAGCACGTGGCGGCACACCGTGGCGGCCGCGACAACTACGCAGCCCAAGAAGCTCTATTGCGAAAAGTCTGACCGAGTTTTGTGAGTCCTTGTTGCGCACCGGCTTTGTGCGGCGTCATCTTGAACGACTCATAGTAGCAAAATGCACGTGTTTCAATTTGAAGCGCAATTTTCAAGCTAATTAGCTAAACACCAACTGACGTGCCGCAAGGCATCTTTCTCGCAAAAGGCGTAAAAACGGCAAAGCGTGGACTGGAAAGCGTACCGGTAGTTTAAGACACAATGATATGCATTGGTAAGTACTATAGTAGTGGGCTCAGTAAGCGATAGGTGAACGATGCAGGCAAGTAGTGTTTGAAAAAGCGTAGGTGTAATACGGGGAGCGCCACCTAGCGTGAACGTGTAGGGTGCCTTGATGCGCGTTTTGTTGCGCGTTTTACATCGAGGCACACTATGAAAGTGTGGGAAAACGCGACACTAAGCGGACGACCGCTGATCGAGACCAGAACTATCTTTTGTGGGCTTTTTAAGAGAGGAAAAAAAACGTGTATATTTTTGTTTATAAACTTGATAGTGACAATATAAGTATTGCAGGCAACATTACCGAAATCATGGAATGACCAATGATTGTGACCTTCCCTCAGACTACGTAGTGTGCCGAGAGCATAGCGAGCGATTTTCTGAACTTCCTGAAAAGAAACATTTGAAAATTTCCTGCTGTGTGTACTGCTATAATATTTAACTCTCGTGTTCACGGGAGCATTGACTACTCGTCGGCAGCATTTTCTGGCTAAATTAAAAAGCGTTACAGGGTCCCTTTTATTCTTCAACCAAATGTAGTCGAAAGCTGAGGCAAGGAAAACGCCCAGTTTATTCGAGTGCATTTACCTTCCAAACACCCACACAGTGGCCTGTCCCTCCGTACGTCCGCTTAGTTCTCGTATGAGCAACTTTAAGGGAATTGCGTATGAGATGTACACATTTATTTTAAATGTATATCACGTTTAAATTTCGCATTTATTTAATGTAGGCTTGCACCTATATTTTGCGTAAAACATAGAGAAGAAATTTAGTAGCTGATCATCTGATGGTGAGGCCAGTAGAAAAAAAGTACTAGAGAACTTTACTACAGGGGCGTACGATTATTCTGTGTGGCGTTCAAAAGGGCTCTTTTTCATCGCGAAGTTTCTAAGCGTTCGTAAAACGTAGGCTACTTCATGAGAGCGGCAAAACATCATTGGGTAGTACAGTGCTAACTGTTTCATATTTTCATAAGCACTAGAAATACACAGCCTTGCTTTAAAACGGAGCTACTCATACTTGCGTTACGTTGATTCCTCTTGCTGTTAACCTCTTGCGTCAGCTCAAATAAATGAAACTTTGAAGTTTGCTTTTACATTACACTCTTACACGGGTAGCTATTCAGCTGAAGTTCTTTTTTTTGTTTTACGGTAGAAGGAAAGATAAAATTCGATTGCACCACGTTTAGAGCACATGGTTTATCTCAAGTCAACTGCTTTCACGAAGTCTAAAATGCTGTCGCGCTCATTTATTATTCGAACGAAAGCTGAAAAGTACGTGGCACTCTGCCAGCACGGTGCACTAGTTTGGCCTTATATTTTGGTGACCTTACGCTCAAAGACCCCATGTTGTCAGCTTTCATTATTTGGCCGCTATATACGTAGCTAATGAAAAAGAAAGGAAGTACCATGACCGCATTTTTCACCTTCTATACTACGAAGATTGAGAGCTTGACTATATCAGCTCTGTCGCACACCCTAGTACGTTCCCCGAGCATATCCAGCTGCAACGACATTTAGCTATTGGAATGTTGCCCTCTGAGATAATAAAAAGAAATCGTTAGGTTATAACAAAGCCAGTAGACTTTAGTCCATGACTTCAACCTCGGAACTCATTTACTGCTGCTGAACTGTGCTCTTGATACGCTGCAGACTGAGACCTTCATGATACGTTTTGCAGCATTGTTCCATTCTGTTATTTAGTGTGTTTCATGTATGCTCACCCTGCTTGGACTTTTTGTCCGCAGTATTCTATAAATAAATAAATAAATAAATAAATAAATAAATAAATAAATAAATAAATAAATAAATAAATAAATCGTGCAGCTGTTTAAAACTTGCGGATCTTAGCAAGCGCAATGGAACAAACAGAAGAAATGGGCACGTACACAGGACGGGCGCTACATATCAACTGAAGGTTTACTGACCTAAAACGATGGAAATGTACAAACATGCGCAGAACTCTGAAAGAGGTGCAGACGGCACTACTAACGCAGATACCTGCAATGCCGCTTCAGATAAGCTGTTTCTTTCGCATACTGATGCAGCATGCCTCATATATTTCGCGAGCGTGCTGAGCAGCAAAGCTGCGCAAGATACGAGTGCCCTTGAAGTTCCCTTAGGGGCACCCGTATCTTGCGCAGCTTTGCCGCTCAGAAAGGTCGATTTGTCCCTTGAGTCATCATCGTCCGCTATACATCAAGGCAATGTCATGGACACATGGCAGGTCAGTAAGGTACTCTCTAGTACCTCGCGTATCCAGCTGTTCGCAATCCAGGGCTCTCAAAACTTCCCGTAAGCACGCGATGAATACCGTATCGCCCTCCTTTATTAGAATTTTATTGCTGTCCTTGTAGAGGACTATGGTGGCTGTGGAGCCGCTGTAGATTTCTTCCGGTATTTTTATATACGAAGCGTTTAGCCACTGTTTTAAATAGTTGATATGATCGCAGAATGAGCCGAGTGAATCAGTTTAGTCGTTTATGTGTCATTATGAAAACGTAAATGGCGTCGGTAAGAACATTGAAGGACGTGCGCTCTTGTTTGATCATTGACCTTTCCATCATAGGCGGCTTCCACAAGTTCGTCTTCGCCACAGTAATATGTTATGCAGTGAAAGCGTATTGGAAACAAAACTCACCGCCACGTTAGACCTCTTTCACATTCGCGAGTGCACTTATCTGCACCGATAATTTACCCAGCTAACTGCAGCGGCCGTCATTGCTAAAACAAAGACGGAATGCGGCCTGCAATATGCTGCTCATCAGGATCACATCGTCGCAGTCATAATCTTGCTGGCGCTACCTTCTTGTACAGGATCCCATCACGGAAACCATGCCTACAATTGCCAAGTCGTGATGCGTGCGAACTGTTCTCGTGCACGTTGCTTACAAAAATCACTACGCCACCGAAAGCCGGGCAAACTGCCTCGTAGGAAAGCTTGCATTATAGTTTTGACAAAAAAAAAAAAACTGGAGAGCTACCAGCTACGAGTGCGTTAGGGCTTCTCTTGCTCGTCCATTAAATGACAGTTATGAGATGTTACGGTACACCCAGACTGTGACATAAGTGAGCTATTCACTTATTGCCACGGATTTCAGCTTTTTACGAATACTGATGCGCAGTACTGACTGTACAAACAGGTAGTAAGAAAAGGCGAGGTGTTCGCTCGAAACAAGGCACTATACTTGAAAATGTGTTGTGGATGTCGTCAGCGAAACCTGAAAAGAAAATGAATCCTAATGGACTTAATGGACTTAAGTAACTATACGACATTCTCGCCACATCGGCAGTTGAAAGGTTTACATGTAAAAGAGGGTGAATGTACACTGGTATTATCAGCATACAATGTGAAAGACTCAGTCTTTTTTACCGTAAGTGTGCTTCAATTGAGTTTAGAGATGCAATAGATGTACTAAATTCCAATGACAAATAAAAACAATCCAAGTTTCTCTCATAACTTGGCACACTAGCGCTCAATTCCGTCGATAGCTGTGGTGATGATTACGCGATATTTTCTGCGCCACAACACCCAGTACACGTGCAAGCAAATGATATCACGTAGGCAATGGGAGCACAACCACCTCCCATATCCCCTTTAGGCTCCAGTGATTATTTCCGAAGACTTCAGCTTTTTGAGCTTACACCGAAGCGTTCTAAATATGTAGATTTAGCTGATGCACCCAGTGTGTATCTCGGATTTTCTAAAAGACGAGATACTACTCGTGCCACTCGCTGAGCAGATTTTGTTTTTCAAAGCGGATAAAAATAAACAGAATATGTCTTGCACCGTCAAACCAGAAACATTAATTAATATAGTAGGTTTTGAAGGTACTGACAAGAATAATTATATTATCTGGGGTTTAACGTGTGAAAACCACGATATGGTTATCAAGGACGCCATAGTGGACGGCTCCGGAAATTTCGACTACCTGCGGTTGTTTAACGTGCACCTAAATCTAAGTACGCGGGCCTCAAACATTTTCGCCTCCATCGAAAATGCAGCTGCCGCGGCCTGGATTCGATCCCGCGACCGCTATTGACAAGATTCTTTGAAGCACTTCTGCGCCGCTCTCAGCAGAAACCGCACGTCTGCACATAAGGTTTATGCACCGGCAGTTAGTATATGCGATCGATGAGATGTAATCGATGGGTTAACTACCGATGTCGTGTTTAGTTACGATGAAAATTCGTGGTTGCATAGAAAGGCTATCCAGTCAGAAATTATGCCTCCCATCCAATAGCTTGCTTGAGAGAACATGAACACTCATGTATTGTTTAGCGTACTGTCATGTTGCGCACCAACTTTTCATCGCTCGGTGCTCCGTAACCGATGTAGAGGTCATGTCTGTTTACACATTATTGCGTACGTTCAGCTCCGGTGCTCAAAAGGGTGCTCGCGGTACGAAATTATCATTACGCTCGGAGCGTAAACTGCGTGTAGTACCGAGACGTGTAGCTTATTATCAGATTGATGAGATGGATGTAGCGCGATCTTGAATTGTCGTGGTGAAGAATGCTTCATATAGAATGCACGACGGTACCCGGCAATGAAGGGTACCGTTGGTGCATGATTCGATTCGACGACCGGCACTTGTACTCACCACTATCGCTGATGCCGAGTGGTTTACTGAGCAAGAGTAAACCAATAAAGAAAAGTTTTTTTTCTTGTGCGGAGCGCATTGAATGGGCTTTTTTTTACCACTGCACGTTCGATTTGACGCGATGATAACAATCTCTCTTGCATGCGCCAAAGTTTTTCATAACAATTTATTTAGGAGGACAAAGAGCTGTAAAACATCGCAAAAGCATTACACGGGGTAATTATTTCACTAGCAGGTCAGTTTTATGCTAGGAGACCATGTATTGACAATACTAGTGATATGGAAGTCAATAAAATAACGGAACAGCTTTGCCCCTCTTCGTGGATGAGGGATTTACATTTTAACCCTAAGGTGCATGCACATTTCAGCGCCGTGTTTGTAGCTACAACATCCATGCTTAGGTTAAGTTGAGGATTCGTGCCCACCGACGGCAAGTTGCTTATCTTGCACTTTCGTCCACTTTGATGTCGCAAGTATTAAAAAAAAATTCTTTGTATCCATTATCGTTTTGTTTTGTTTGCGTCTAATAAAAAAAACGGCCTTCTTATTCACTTCTTTTTCTGTTCTGCTAGAAAAAAAAAAGTTGCTTATTGGTGGACACAAAACCGAAGAAAACTCACCCTGATCGGCGGAGGCCGCAAGCTTAATCCCGTTTCGTAACGACTTTATTGTTTTTTTTTGGTATTATTCCGGCACTCGGAATGCTTTTGATTTCCTTGTTTCCTGATTTTATGCATTTAACGTAGCGACCCCAGGAATTATCAGCAGGTTTTCAGACTGTATGGCTCTTGCTTTGGTTATAAAGCAGCTGGAGTAATAATTATCACTGACACACACACACGCATATACGCACAAAAAAAGAAACAGAAAGCAGTGTTCTCCGACATTGATTAACAAAGACAATTTAAAAATGGTTTTGATATTTCGCATGCTGACAATACTATTTGGGGCCTTACCAGTAACTCGGTAAATGAAGCTTTACGATGGGTTAAAATTGTTACAAACTATAGCTCTCCACTTGAAGACAACTTTTCTAGTAAATTTCAAAACAGAGATCGAATTCTCTTCATGTGAATAAAATATAAACATCATAAAAGAAAATATAACAATGTACAGATATGAATGATATACGAACCTTTAAAAGTAGTATTATCTGTAGTAATTATAATGAAATATATTTGTGTTGAATAATCTGAGCGAAAATATAAAAAAAAAATAACGAAACCTGACAAAGCCAATAAAGACATTCTAGGCTGCATTCATGTGGCAAAGTGCTTCCGCCTGGACGTAGCGTTTGTGAGTGAAGATAACAGGAAATTGACTGTCGTAGGTTTTCTATTGAAAATTTGTATCGTCTAAACAAACACACACATACACACACACACGCACGCACCAATGCACACACAGACACACGCACATTGGAACATAAGGTATTATTCAGTACCAGAAACGTAAAAATGCAAGAGCAATGCTTTGTGTGGTAATAGACGAGCGATGTTACGTGCGATTGCTTAAACAATATCTTTGAGCAAGAAAATTTATACAAAATGGCCATGGAAAGGCCGAGGCCTGATCGTTTCGTGCGCGATCGTTTTTTGCATCCATTGTGTTTGTGCTGATATGAGCGGTGCAGCCTTACTTAAATAACACTGAATGGTGCGACAAACTACAGCTGCGCAACAGAGAAGAAGAGCCCAGTGAAAGAAATTGTGCTCAGTACTGACATTGTGCGTGGCAATGTTCCAACCTGATTCTGTGACAGCCCCCACGTAGTCGTGACGTACGCAGCAAACGGCAACAGACGACGTGGCTGTGCTTATGGAGTGCGCCACCTTCTGATACGTCTGTAAATCAATCAAGCCTAGCATTTTTTTACATCTAGTTGGTGTTTGTCATGCGTTTGTGCTTTCTAAAAATATGTGATTGTACTGTTACCGTACTTACCTTACCACAAATATTAGCGCCTGTAGCTTGTCGTTCAATTGTGTGAATGCCTTTACATAACCAGTGCTTCGACGTGCCTTGTTTCACAAATATAGTGAATAAATCCTTGACTGCGAACAAAATACACGAACAGCACAAAAAAGGACTAGCTTGGTGCTTTTAATAGCTGTATGAATGCACAATTTAATAAACAACTACATAATAGCTGTTTACGTTGACGAAATGCGTTTAATAAGCAAATAGAATTAGTGTGCGAACCTATCATCCAACACCAGATTCATTATTCATATCTGGCAAAATGTATTGCAGTTCGTGTAGAGCTTGTACATCGGTTACAAAAAAATATTAAATCGTGCATACTGTGCGAATACATAAACCCCTTAAGTTTATGTGCCAGGCTTCAAAGGTAAGAAAGTGAATAATGGAGTTCAGATGGAAGAAAAATGGAAGAAACGTCGGAAGAGGGTTCGCCTATTCACTACAGACTTATTTTCTTTTCTTTTTGACAGAGTAGCGCTCAAGTGCGGTGCGAGGCGATGCCGTCTAGGCCGCGCCTATATGCTCCCAATTCGTGACCTATTTATAAGACTTGGAGTAAGGGTACGTCCCTCCAACTTACACTTTTTGGTTTCAGGGATCGTTCCTTTCCCCTGTTAGTGGCAGTCCTAAGAGACCGCTTGTAATTTACGCTGTCTTGATATTTTTGATACTACTAGTTGAATCAGTACGAGATATGTCTTCATTAAATAAACGTTTTCAACGAGAAAACGAAAGAAGGATAAAGGATCAAACGCTCGTGCCCCTGCTAGTCACAGCCTAAAGAAGGTCAATAGGCAATAAAACCAACTAAGGCACATGAGATATTGGTTGCAGTTTTTAATTGTAGCGGTCTAATTATGACGTAAATTGAAAACAATCGAAATCTATAAGTGGAAATGACTGGTATTGCATCAATCGAATTGGTGCATTCGATTTTACCAACAAGGAAAATCAGCTGTGAAAGACATCTTAATTGACATTTTAACGACGACGCTCTTGGTGATGAGACATACACGAATACCAAATGATACCAACTACAGACACGGGCGTGTTTGCATTCGTATATGTGTGAATTAAAGCGCTGCCATCGAAATATTTATGAAGAGCGGTGCCCTTTGAGCAATTCCATCACACCTGCTTGCTAGTAGAGCTTGGAAGTGCAGTAACAGTCCTCATTCTCTAATTCTCAAAATCGAAAGAAGTTTCTCTAGAACAGCGAACGTTCTATCGATAATAAAGTAATCGCTTAAACAAGATGTGCTCGCTATTCTAACGTTGCGGGGAATATGCCCTCTATCCACTCCACATCTACATACCGCCACTGCAGAAACAGTTATGCCGTCCACTCTGAGCGTAATACGCACGTATATCTGCTATTGTATTGCCTTCAAATAAAGCGCCATCAAACACAGGCAATCAGGCTTGGCTGCTTAATAGGATGCCTTTGTTTGTTTTGCCAGTAATATTGCCTTGGCAGTGGGGCCAGCTCCCGTCAGCCCGAACAATCTGCATTGCGGTTTATATCTCCATTAAGCAGCGTTGCAGACGGGAGCAGAAAGTCGGCGCAAAACAAAATCAGCAGGCGTTTCTTCGTGCAACAGCACCGTTGCGAGGCGGCCCTCCCACACAAGCGTAGCTTTTATCGACCGGCGCTCAATTACGTCCGAGACCCAAACAATGAACTCCTGCTGTGCGCAAGTACACCGTTCGGCTCAAGCAGGGGCTCGGGCATTCGCTGGCCGGAAATGGCTACTTGTACTGGACGTGGCCTGTGGACGTATTGTTGCAGCTCCTAATTTATAGCTTCTAGGAGGTCTGATGCAAAGTGGGGCATGCTTACTGTGAGGCTAAGCGGCACGGTAAGATAGGAATATTGGTATAATTCTCATCTGGTGCAAAGAGGTGTTGTTTCGCTTGCACTGGCTGGGAGCGTGGGTGAAGGTTAAAGTTCCGGCGTGGAACAAGAAATACGTTAAGAAGGAGCATTGGAAAGTGCTGTAGAAAGGAATTAACAAAAAACAAATAAATGAATGAATAAATAAATCAATAAACAAATAAACAAACAAAAATAAATAAATAAATACTGTGCTAATGGCGAAGAAATGGTTTCAGCCTATTTATAGCTGAAGAAAAAAATATATGCGACACAGATTACACGCAAACAATAAGTGGTACACTTGTGCACTACAAGCCACTTGCCTTTGTCCTGACCGGAATCTGCTGCGGTGCGATTTCATTCAAAATTCATCGCTTCGCGGTGGTACGTTTCCGTCTGAGGCAACACAGCGCCACCTTGTCTGTTCTCCAGAAGGGCTCGGTTTCCCTGTCACCTGTATCGGCACGTTGAAAGTGAATGACGATAACGTGAAATAGCGTGTGGTTTGTTGGATTACTAAAAAAAACTCATGCCATGAGTTGTCATCTTCTACAACATTCCCATGCAAAAACTTCCCTAAAATGGGTAAAAGGAACGTTCAATAAGAAGTTCTTAAATGCTTACTTTTAAATTAACATTAGCCGTGGTAGATTAGGTCCACCTCGACGTAGATTTCGTCTGTCAAGACGACAGGTACCGGAGTGAATATGCGTCACATCTTACCTCACAGGAGAGATACGTGTACGTGCATGCAAATTCAATCAAAACAGACGCACCTGTACGTCGACTTTGTTGTCAAATTTCATGCAGGATATGAAACCAAATGAAACAAACTGGTTGATTAGATGTAGTCTTTTCTTGCTCGGAACATTTCACCTGGACGATATAATGCAAAAGAAGCACACCCGACTAATAATATTATAGAATGCCGTTGTTTTTCATTATTTTTGGTAAAATGGCATCATTTGCATACAGAAGCGAACTGCACTGTAAATGAAAATGTACACAACAATAATGATGCGATGCATTGTGTTCCATGTCCCGTTTGTGCACTGCTTGCTTCTCAAACAAGCGCAGACACACTACGCTTGTCACGTTATTTGGTTAGGGATGTCGAGCAAAGCGAAATTGCAAAGCGAAATTGGGAATACTGGTATGTTCCAGCTTCGCAAGAACGCAGGGACGAAACATGGAATATTCTGCAGCGAAGGGAAAGATCGAAGCAAGAACTTTATTGCGTACACTTACCGTACCAAGTAGTAGTGCCCTAACAAAAGTATAAATATTAGTAATATGCAAACGTAAACAATATAAGAAGCTCGTGTCGATAACATGAAAATAATAACCACACAGCGTATAAGTCTAGCATATAGTAGGCAGTACATGCGATAAATGTTCAAGATCCATGCAAAAAAATATGCTAACACGGTGAATACCTTAACCTTCTCCGTCTCTAAAACTAACTTGCCTTGTTCTCGGAACCCCGCCTGGGAAAATTAAATTAGCTTATTTCTATGGAAACAGGCAGCACCAAACAACAAAGAAGAGACCACGTGCTTTGCTGCGTGGCAAAGTAAAGACATGGCGTTTTATTCGTTCTATTAAGAAATTCGGGACATGTAATTAAATAGTTTTCCGCCGGAGTTACTTCTAGTGGGCTCTGAAGTAACTCTTGAACGTTAAATGTTAAACGAACATTCTTTCAACTCACATCAAGTGTTAGAGATGACGTCGATTGTTTGCAGGGAACACCAATTCTCTCGTTAAAGTTCGTCGCCTATACTGCTTAAGGAACGATACTCCACGCAGCAGGAAAAAATAACACCCTTGGGGGTGTACACGACATTAAAACACCATGGCAAATCAGCTGTGCAGAATGCTGAAATATTTGTCTTTGTCCAGGCTTGTAATGTTCCGTGTCATAACCCTCCTACCACCTTGCGCGACTCCAGAGAACTGATTTGCAGGATTTAGTGTCCATGGTATTCAAGTTGTCGAATCATTCGCCCTTTCGGTGCGACTTGCTAGCATCCTGATTATCTTGATTTCTGGAGGGAGTGCCCCGGATTACCCTTGGTCCTGGGTTCGAACCCCGCAGTAGCACGCGTTTTCCGTCACCTAGGAAGTTCTTCCTTCGGAGAAATTTCTATTGGTTTCCTTATCTCTGTGAGCTACAAACGGGCAGATGTCAATTTTTACTTTCATAGAAACGCCCTTACTGCACCATTACTTTTCCCTAAAAACATGCAGAACGGTTGTCTTCCTGACATAACTTGTCGAAATCTTTGATTACTTTAAAAGGATTACAGTTCATGAGAAGGGTCACATGCTGAAAGGCCGGTGTGTTGTACAAAACGTCACATGACAACGAACGCGCCTTGTTGTTTCAGGCGCGTGAGGTAAGCGTTCCCTTCGTCATTGCGGCGTTTGCGTGACTAAAACAAATATAAAATAAATTCAGTTTAACGCAGTGAAAGCTGTCCCGCTGCCACTCGCAATGTGCAGCTTCTTCTTTGGGCGTACGAGGAGTCCTTCCCATTTTCGGAAAGGGCGCGGTGCACGTAAGCCCCCCTCTTGTACCTATAGCCGGTCGCCTCGTCTCCACCGCCCCTCTTCCTTGCGCCCAGCGCGGCCTCGCATTGGTTACCGCGTCTCCGGCAAACGCCACCGAGAAACACTGCTGCGTCCGCGACCGAGGCATTTACGCCATCTATGGGTGTATCTGGAAACTGGAGCGTGACATGACGGACACTCATCTGTCGTCAGGCCCAGCCTTACAGCAGCTCCGTTGTTAAAAAAGCGGCGTTCGTGTGACTCAGCCTAAAGTCACATGTGCAACCGTGCCCCTCGCGGCGCGTTCGCTTCGTTCTGTGGCGTTAGCCTGACTCAAAAATAATAAAAGCAGCGTTCGCGTGATATAACGTGCATCGCGAAATAGTCAAACCCTATGGCGTTCACCTTCGACTCGTCTTAAGCACAAGCGCAACGGGCCCTGTGAGATTTATATGGGTGTCATGTGCACAAACCACTGTATAGAATTTGTGGGTGCTCACCTACGCGAGCTTCTCATGCAAGGTAAGAACCGTGCGAGGATTCATTCACAGTGGCTTTATTCACATTTTAGGCTACGAACTTGAAATGTGTGCTTGGTTGGGCGTTTATGGTGCCTTCGCTAACGAAGCGCAGACAGACATGGCTTCTCTCTATTATTTTCCTACCTGTTGTTCTTACCGCTGGATTAATCTACATATCATTCATCTCGGTTTAGTTTTGTAAATCGGCTGGCAAGAAGTCAACGAGTCTGTCAGTCACATATTTCACATACACACGCTCATTCCGGTGTAGGATAGGGGACGGGGATAGGGGATCGATAGGGGGAACACTATACGATTTGTATTGCTTTAAGCGGTATCAATCCGCCTCTTTCACTTTCCTGTGCTGCCCTCTGCCGTTTTGGTAGGGGTTTGGTAGGGGCCAGTGCATCCGGTACTGCCACAAGAAACACCTCCGAGATAAACAGACGTTTCGCGACTTTCCCGCTAGAGGAGCGCGCATGCGCCCGGGCGTCGTGAAAAAGGCGGGTCGGAGCAAATATTCGTTGGTGCACTCAGACCTGTCTGCTGCCAATAGGAATGAGCATTAGAGCACGACATTTACGATGGAGTTAGCACGTCTCGTTTGGAAATGTGGAGACACACCGGCATTTTCATACTCCCTTCTTGGCAGTATTTCAGAATTGGAAGCGGCTAAGTTCTACTAACAGTTTTATATTCCGATGCAGCAGCTTAAAGTAAAGCTGGAGAGCACCTCCTCAGTCTATTATAGCAGCTAGAATCGGTACCACGCCCTGCACGTGTTGTATTTGTATACGTGAAAACATCCGTATAGTGGCTGGGCGGTATGACATACAAGTGGTAACCAGGAGTTTCAAGTTAAGATCCTGTCGAATTTTATTGGGTTAGTCTTTTCTTTTTGCTAAGCGTTTTGTAATTGGCATTGGTACTGGACAAACTGCCACTAACACCCCTGCAAGACATCGAAAAAGTCAGCTGAAGGAACTCATCATACATCGCTCTCAGTAGGAAAACGTAGCCTGTTCAAAGGGATTGCACCGAGCCAACTTTCTCTATAGGTACCTAAGTCCACTCAGCTGTCTTTTTGCATTAGTGAAAGTTCTGTTTTTGTAGGTATCCTTCTCTGTTGTTTAGGCGCGTTGTTAATAAATTATTTATTTTGTCAGCCAGAAGCAATAAAGGCGGACGGCAACAAGTATAGCTTCCGTATTAAAACCGGATTAAGTGCATTCTTTCTTAAATGAATTTCATTCTATCATTCACTTCAACGCGAGAAGTCTTCGTAAACGCTTTGACATTATTGACGATTTTTTCGCTTCGCTATCTTGCTCATTTGCGTTAATTGCCATAACTGAAACTTGATTATTTGACGATGATAAAGATTTGTATTGCTTTCATAATTATAAATCTGAATACTGCATGACAGTAGCGAACAATCATGGTGGTGCAGCTACATATGTTTCGTCTGGTATTGCTTATCGACGAAGACATGACCTAGTACTAACCGTTGCCAATTGTGAATCTGTTTGGATTGAAACTGATAACTGCTTTCTAACTAGAGTTAAGAAGAACCTCATATTTGGCTGCATCTACCGCTCTCCCTCATCATCAGTTAATGATTCCTGTACCTGTCTTGACCATCTTTTACGCACAATTTCACTAGAAAATAAAAATGTCATCATAATGGGTTACATCAACATTAACTTACCTTCCCTTCTTGAAGCATCACCTGCGTGTATTAACTAGACTAGTTTATTACACGGTCACGGATATGACTGTTTAAATGACGTTCCCACGCGTGAATATTTTAACGGCTCAGGAACGCGTATTGATCATGCTCTCTCTAACCTGCTTGAGCAACCAGACGCGAAAGTTTTGCATGTAGACATTAGTGATCATTGCCCCACCGCCTTACGCTTCAAAACAAATGTACTCTCTTGTGCCTCTTCGCAGACCAGATATGTCTTGGAGAAAGATGGCTTCATAACGGCTGGTGCTAACATTAACTGGTCTGAAATTAAGTCATCAAACCATCCACAGAAAGCGTTTTCAACATTTATTTCACTAATTACATTGCATTTAAGGAAGTTCACTTGCAAAAAGAAATGTAAAAAAAAATTGTTGCTTTTTCTCACAATCCGTGGATATCGAAACAGCTATTAGCGGAGATGCGCAAAAGTGATAATATACATAGAAAAACTAAAAAACAACCATTTAACAAGAAATTACGTTCCCGTTACATGAGCCTATGTAATTCTCTTAACTGCAAACTTAGAACTGCAAAAAGGTTTTATTTTGGACAATGGATTTTAGAGGTGGCTAACAACGCTATAAAGAAATGGGAGATTGTCAACTCCTTTTTAAATAGAAACACGCGGCAGGACGAGGTACGTCGAATTTTATTTGGTGGAATAGAACACGATTGTCCTTCCGATATAGCTGAGGCTTTCCGTAGTTTCTTCTTCCCAGATAATTCAAATTCTTCTTCACAAATTATCAACATGAGACGTTTACCCCATTCATTATTCTTATTTACTACTACACCGGACGAAATCATTGCTGTAATACGTAATTTAAAATTGACAAGCAGTGGAATAGATGAGATCCATCCTGCGAACTTTAAATCTAATGTGCACCTAATAGCTGATACATTTTCATTTATTGTTAATTTATTAATTAAAAATGGTATATTTGCTTGTGAACTTAAGCGTGGCAAAGTGATACCTGCACTAAAACAAGGCGACAGATCATTATTCCATAACTACCGACCCATTTGTATTTTGCTGTTCTTTGGAAAAGTTATTGAGAAACTAACTGAAACACGGTTAACAAAATATCTCGCTAAGTTTAACATCCTCCCTTCTTGTTAGTTAGGGTTCCGCCATGGGCATTCAACTGAGATAGCGCTTATTCATCTTATTAATAAGCAAAAAAGTTAATCGACGAAGGATTTCTGCTTGCCCCAGTATTCATCGATCTAAAGAAAGCCTTTGACAGTATAAATCATAATATTCTGTGCACTAAACTCGAGTCAATTGGCATCTCTGGCCCCGCTCTTTCACTAATAAAAAGCTACTTATATAACAGAGTTCAAGTTGTGTCTATATCAGACGTTTTTTCTAGACAGCGAACGACCAACATCGGTGTGCCCCAAGGCTCTATTCTGGGGCCACTTTTGTTTTTGATTTATATTAATGATTCACCTAATTGTCTTTCTTCAACCCAGTGCATTTTGTACGCCAATGATACCACTATATTCGTCTCTCATAAAGATATCTCATCTCTCGTAAATATTTTGAATGCTGATTTAGATAATATTTTAAATTAGTGTAATAACAACATGTTATCTATTAATACTACTAAAACCAAACTTGTTGTGTTCAATTCACATCAGCGAAACGTATCAATACCACATATCAGTTTTGGTCCCCACTGCCTCTCGCATAGCTCAAGTGCCTCTTTTTAGGGATCCTTCTGGATAGTAACTTAAAATATCAATCATATTGCTCGCATCAAAAAGAAAATAGCATACGGTATACGCGTCCTAATTAAAACGCGCCCTTACGCACCACATTACTGTCTCTCTGTCACTCCTTTGTCCATTCTCATTTCACTTATGGTATAACACGCTGGGGAAATACAATACTCATATTGCGTCCCTCAAGATTGTCCAGAACCATGCTATAAGAATAATTACATGCAGCCCACGCCTCTCCAATGCCAAATCACAACTACGCGAGAATAACATTCTCACTATCACTGGACTTGCTAAATACAGCCTAGGTATTTTTTTCTACAGGCTTATAAATAATGAGGTTTTTTTTTCTACAGCCTTATAAATATTAACCTTCCGCCAGCCATTTTTCCATCATCTAATCTCATGATCTATAGCACTACTCGATTCGCGATGAACAATTTTCTTTTACCCAAAATTCGGACTAATTATGGGAAGCAAACTGTAGCATTCACCTTTATTTCCCTTTGGAATACTATTCCGCTTATCATGAAAACCAGAAGACCATTACACCATTTCAAGAAAGAACTAAAATGCACTTACTTCATTATGAATAACGAAAGAGTAACTCTGTCTGTCATTTAAGGTACGTGTGCTTTGTTGTTCAGTGCATTTTGGACATAGAATAGCTGACTATTGTATTACTTGTTCTTTTTTTCCTCTTCTCTCATCATTTTTGTTTTACTGTGATATGTTAAAGCGTATTATTTTATGTAATGACATGTATTATTTTTCAGTGAATGTTGTGTTTTTTTTTCTTAAATCATTGAGCTTGTTACTGTTGCTACTATGATGTGCTTATTACCTTCTTTAATTTTGTGCAGGAGGTCCTGATGCAGTCTCTTGACCATGGGACCTCCTCCTGTATACCAAACGCTTGTAACTTC
The DNA here is from genome assembly GCF_013339695.2 of Rhipicephalus sanguineus. Taxonomy (NCBI): domain Eukaryota; kingdom Metazoa; phylum Arthropoda; class Arachnida; order Ixodida; family Ixodidae; genus Rhipicephalus; species Rhipicephalus sanguineus. The sequence goes on from NC_051177.1 coordinate 166,692,901, forward strand.
ACTTAACTTTTAATAATAAAATTCTGATTCAGATTATGATGAAAGGAACTCATGAGTGCTAAGAAAATTTGATAAGTGGGATTGTCGTTAGCGCGTCCGTATTCAAGGTTTTGTTCTTGGAAGGCTGCGGTGAATAATCGGGAGGGGGGGGAGAAAGGATAGAAGAAAAGAGAGAGGGACGCAGTAAACAGGGAATGCACAAAAAACTAATGTGCGGCTTGCGAGCTGCTGCTCTGACTCTCACGACCGAGGTGAAGCGTGGCGCCAGTGGCTGGCTCCTCGGGGTCAAAGAGGTGCTCGAACAGTGACCGCCATAGCATGGTGGCAGCCGCGGCGTAGCTGCGCCCGGGCAGTACTCAGCCACAGAAAGAAATCGGTCGCCAATCCGGTGAGATTCAGTCAAAGGCCTGTTTTGCGAGTATGGTGGGATGTCCCAAATGAGGTGCTCGCGGTCTGCCGGCGTGTTGTAGGGGCTGCAGAAGCCAATTTTTCGAGGCGTCCGGGCAACGAGAGTCCTCATTCCGGAGAAACCGCTGCACTAGAAAGGGAGCACGAAAATTTTACGTAAGTTGTCTCACAGCAATAGACCGACAGCAATAAAAGCTCCATATTGATTTGCTGGTAACAATACGTTAAACGCAATAAATGCTGCCATCATGCACCAAAGACACATTGCCCGCCTTAGAAATCACACTGTTGTAACATTCTTTTGTGTTGCAGTGAAACAAAAGCTTCTGTGTGGATACCATCAATACTGCTTATTTATCATCTGCCTGAACCATCATTTAATAACGAAAGTGAACCATAATACAGCTAAAATAGCATTTGCCACGTCTTTATGTCAAAGCTTACTATTTACAATATTGAACAATGTTGAAAACGTACACTGTAGCCATTTAGTCGGTGTTGAATTTTAAAGAAGGTATGGAGGCTGAAATGCTCTCCTTTCAAATTAAAGTCGCTACCAGGTACACATGCGCGACAACAAAAGATGCAGATCTTGTCTTCACCCTCTTTCAAAATGCTTTGACAACGCAGCGCCTCTGTTCACATTACCCAAGTTTCAGTTAACTTGCAGCCATACTATGATTGCACGTTAGGGGCAGGCATTTCCCGTTTGATACCTTGAACAATGTGAGGCGGTGTGGGGATAAAAATGAGATGAAGACAATAGGGACAGACAGAGAGCCACCAGCGCGAGAAACACTGAACTCAAGGAGCGTGACTACACTCCCCTTTAACCCCTTGAGGGTTTTCGCCGTACATGTACGGCACAAGCTTCCTGATACCAAAGTGTTTTCGTCGTACAAGTACGGCATAGCGTTTATTTTAAAACGCGCGCCTTTTTCGATCATTTCTCTCGCTTGGCCTGTGCTTCCACACTTCGGGAATACGTGGATTTTTTTTCATGCGCCAATGTCTCTGCGTTGTACTTTTATTTTGCTTCCCAAAACGGAGCGCCGGCTATCGCTTGCCCATCCGAGCGCGTTCGCGGTGCAGCTAGTTTAAAGTGCTCCCCTTTTTCGATCATTTCTCTTGATTTGCATGTGCTGCCACGCTTCGAGAATACGTGGAATATTCTTCATGCGCCGATGTCTCTCCGTTGTTGCTTTTTTTATGCTTCGCAAAACGGCGCGCCGGCTATCGCTTGCGCAACCGAGCGCGCCCGCAGAGTGGTTGGTTTCAAACGCGCGCCTTCTTCTATCATTTCTCTTGCTTGGAATGTACTGCCACGCTTCGGGAATACGTGGAACTTTTTTTAATGCGCCGATGTCTCTCCGCCTTTCTTTTTTTTAATGCGAAGCATTTCTTAGCGAACTTCTGCGACATTGAGCGTATCTATCTATCTATCTATCTATCTATCTATCTATCTATCTATCTATCTATCTATCTATCTATCTATCTATCTATCTATCTATCTATCTATCTATCTATCTATCTATCTATCTATCTATCTATCTATATACGCCTACGACTTTGAGCTCTCCTGGCCGTTTCGTTAATGGGATGTATACCAAAATTGGTATGACATAACATGACCGTATTACGAACATAAATGACAGGTCACAACATGAAGATCATGATATGCATGTCATGAACAGCATGATTTACTTGCCACGGTCTTGGGGCTCTTGCGGCCGTTTCGTTAACTTGATATATACCAAAATTGATATGGCGTCACAATAGTGTATGACGAACACAACTGACAGGTCCTAATGTGCAAATCATGATAACCATGCCATGTACAGCACGATTTACATTACATAGTCTCGGGGTGCTCGTGGCCGTTTAAATGAATGGACACCTACCAAAACTTGTATGATGAGACATTTCTGTATGGCGAACATAACTGACACATCGTAACATGAAAATCATGACATGCAAGTCATATACGACATGATTTACATGCCACGCTCATGGTACCCTGGCGGTCATTTTGCTCGCTCTATACACACAAAGATTGGTATTGCGCGACGAGACTGTATGATGAACGTAAATCAGAGGTGGTAACGTGAAAATCATGACATGCAAGTCATGTACGATATGATTTACATGCCACGCTCGTGGTGCCCTCGCGGCCATTTCGCTCGCTTGATATGCATCAAAATTGGTATTGCGCAACGCGACTGCATGATGAATGCGAATGAGAGGTGGAAACTTGAAAATCATGAATGCAAGTCATGTACGACATGATTTACATGCTACGCTCATGGTGCCTTCGGGGGCCATTCCGCTCGCTTGATATACACCAAAATTGGTGTGTCGCGACGGCACTGCATGACTAACATAAATGAGAGGCGGTCACATGAATATCATGACCTGCATGCCATGTACGACATGATTTACATGACACTGTCATAGTGTGCTTCCGGCTGTTTCGTTAACTTGATATATACCAAAATTGGTGTGGTATGACACTAGTGCGCCACGAACATAAATGACAAGTTGTGCATTGTGTATTCCAGAATATGCGTTTCAATAGCATGGCATATACCGGATTGTATATGCATGCATGCATGTCAAACATGCGATATATAGTGAACTAGATGCCATGGCATGATTGACTTCACTTGTCTCAAAGACAAACAAGGCGATGTAGCAGCTCTCCGCCGGCTGCTTCGCATTCCATCGATTCCCACAGTGCGTGGGATCTGCCGTATTTTTTTACAGCAGACCTATTATGATCCAGGTTTGCCGTGCATTGTAGATAGAAAATTGTTATCATGAACCAGCACACTAAGATTTTTCCGGCATTGGACGGATAACTCTGATGGATGAGAGAACGAGTATATAGAGAGCGAAAGAAGGAGAAAAATTCCTGGCAAAAAATTCTTCGCAAGGCGATATTTGAACCCAGGTATCATGATCCGAAGCTGAGCTTCGTAACCAATCGGCTAGCCAGGCACACTAGCACAGCATAACATAGCCTTGTATACAGTGGTGGAACAGGGTACATGGGTTTGGGAGCAGTCCTGGGAGCAGGCTTGGAGCAGACAGAAATACCTTTTCGAGCAAGTTTGGAACAGTCGGAAAAACCATTCAGAGCAGATGTTGCACCGTTTCACAGCACTTGCGAAGCACCATTTGTCCAATGCTGCATTTAGCTATCCACACATGTTCATGTTGCTCTTTTCGTTCTGTTTTATATAGTTCGTCACTCAATGGGCATAGGTAATAGGTACAATGCCTGGGGAAATATGCTTGCATCCTTGAAGTTTTTTTTTTTTTTTTTTTTTTTTTGCTTTACAACGCGGCGCCGCGGCGTTCAGTTGCACATCGGAACGCGCGCACGCGGTGCGGCTGGTTTCGATTTCATCCTTCGGGTGGTTTCCGCTTCTTGCACCGGCAAAGCTGATGGCTGTTTGGTTTCTAATCTCTCAAAGGGTGACCGCTTGTTGCTCTCTCGTTTATTGCACCCCGGGGCGCGATTACATCTGTTTCCGCGCGGCGCTAAATTACACAAACGACGCCGCCGTGATGGCGTTTCCAGTTTTGGGGTCTCGGAAAAACTAACTACGTCTTGTTAGCGATAAGGCGAAGGATTACTGTAGATTTTTCACTCGTTTTGCTTTCCGGACGGGCGCACAACCATAGAGCTTTCTTCCGTGCACTCACTGACGCAGTTCGTTTACGCTATGGAAGCGCGCGCCGGCTGCTCTGCTGCCGGTGAGTCGAGCAGCGATTATTCCGATGCGGACTATTCCCCAAGTGCCGAATCAGAATCTGATTAATTGGACTTCAGTTTGTCAGACGAGGATGTTTTGCCGAGTTTAGACTCCGATGACGATCACGGAGCGACATCTAAAAACCGTGCGCGGAGAACCATGCTTCAATGACTATCCCACGCTGAAACGTTTTTAGTGTTAGAGCACGAACATTTTAAACGGAAAAGTACTCAGGTGAGCTTATTTTTGTATGTCTGTGCGCTATGTTTAATAAAATGCAATTTTTTATTTACAAAAACCTGTTAAGCTTTTTTTTCAGGATTTCGCTTGATTTTACTACGAATAAACCATGTGTATGTAACAACAAAAATTATTTTTTTTTCACTTTACGGTCACGAAAAAAAATTTCGACAACTTTTTTTCTGAAATGGAATTGTCTGAAGAATTTATTTCAGCAATAAAACAATTACACATTTTTGGACTGAATTTCGCAAAAAAAAATCGACTCTCAAAGGGTTAAGGTCGTTCGACGCTGGTCAGGATGTAGAAACCTATACCCTGACTCATGACTAAGATCGTGCACTTTACACTTGGTTTAAAACTTTCTAGATGAGGCCACAAGCGCTGCCTAGCGTGAAGCCTCCGAGATGGCTCCCCACTCGCTCCTGCGGGCGTGCTTCTTCCGGCGCTAGTGGCCCGCTCAATGCGCCAAGGACTTCAGCGTCGGCGCTATTCCATCCGGAAGAGTTGACGAGGGGGAGTACCTGCATGCCTAAGGGAGCACTGCAGACAAGGCGCAGCGCGAACATGGCGCCTAGAAGCCAGTAATCAATTCGAGGCCGAAACAGCCCGGTATGCAGATGCGCAGCGGGGCAAGTCTTAAAACGCCGAAAGCAACGCCTATCTGAAAGGAGGAAGCTGCTTGAAGTGCCACATAATTTACATCGAGTCAAAATGCACTGTACATGGTGCGTGCAAGTAAACATTTCGAATGAGAAGGTGACATCCCTTCTTACTTGAAAGGTCGCAGTAAAAGGGCAAGCGCAAAAGTTACATATCTTTAACACACATATTTAACACACATGGAATAACCTCATACGATCAAATGAAACACGTATGATTAATTGGTATACGTGCGAAATTACTGCGTATGAATATATAGGTAACATCAAATTTTGTGGCGCGAGCATCGAGCGACGCTCCTTCTTGCGCGGCACTTGCTCACCACCTATGGACTTCCTGTTAAGGTAAAAAAAAGTCTGTGAACAATATAAGCATATATATATATAGTTGGCCATAGGTGGCTGTAATTAAGGTTGACGATAGATATGTTTTGTTGAAACAGTTTATAGCCGATCAAGTTTCAGGAAGAATTAAAAAAAATGCCGGGGGTTGCTATTTCCTTTGCAGAATCTCTGTATGCAGGCATTCAGGACATCTTCAAGCAGCAGGCTAACCTCCACAGTTGGCTATAAGCAAGGGCAACTTTTCGTATTATGAGGTGAAGCATCCCGGATTTCCATAAGAACCCTACAGTCCGCTATAGCAAAGTCAACCTTTCCTACTAGGAAGTGAAGCATCCCGGATTTACATGGAGGCTAGTGACTGATGGGTCGCGACATCAATACCATGACATACTGGACAGTTACGTCGTGAATGACGATGCGCATTTGTGGGTATGATCAACACGTAGAAAGAAGGTAAGGAAAACAAAGAGAAACAAATAAAGAGATGAAAAATAAACACAAAGAAATAGACGGAACTTCAAGGCAAGAAATAACAACATTATAAACAGGAACAAGCAACCATCAGTGGCTCAACCAGTCATTCTGTGCTCACGCCACCCAATACATCTACGTAAAATGTTGGGGTAGCCACAAATTTTTTCCCGTAGGCATATACTGGACGATCAAGTCAACCGAACCCGCGTGGAACGCGATGCATTTTTCTAAAGTTCCTGAGATGAATATCTATATTACAAAAAGAGGCCAATCTTTTGTTTGCTTCTGGATGCCTAAAGAATCCCGTCCCGCTATTTTATCCCCGAGTTTCTTCTGAATGTGTAAAACCCTTGCTTATTCTCTTCAAATTTTCTTCATAAGTTGAGTAAAAGTCTTCGGATCCCACTCGAGCAATAACTAAAAATCAATACTGCGTGCATGCCTCTATCGTTGCGCACTCTTAAAGGGTCGCGACATCACTGTCTCTCGCATTGGAATAACGCAATGTAGTCGTATTGCTTTCGTCTCGAGTTAGTTAAAGCAAGGAACGGTCGGGTTTTGCAAGCCGTTCGTCGAATTTCAGTCGTCACGCAAGGCGGGCGCTCAATCTCACAGCGAGCGTCTTAGGCAAGAAAATGCGGCGAATGTGGTTGTGCATGTGAATGACCGCCAGAGCAGCATCGTCGTTCGATGCATTTCGCATCAACGAGGGACGTGCGAGGAGTTCATTACGCCACCGAAGCCTCTTCTGCCCTCTGCATTCAAATGTTTTATTCCAGCCAAGTGCTCCTGAACACGTTCTCTAGAGGCTGCCAGTACGGCATTGACTGACTCCCGCATCGTTCTCACGTAGCCGGCGTGCAGAGATACGACAAAAAAGGGAGCAAATCGTCCTTGTTATTATCTTTTTTTCTGTCCCGAGAACCGCTGATTAATCAACAATAAAAACAAGGAAACAGGCTCACATAAAGCACTCCGTTACGCAGCACTCCATTCCAAAGCAATCTGTGGCAAGACGCGCCTGCAGGGCGTTTGCTGAAACGAGCAGTGCAGTTGCGTTTATAGTGTGTACGTGTAGCATTTTCAGGACGTGTCTCGAGTTTAACTTGTTACAACGTGATTCTTTCCCTGAACAACGATGACAGTGCTGGGTGTAGTTTTCACCGTTTCTTTATTCAGAGGCAGCGTCCCGTCATTGCGAAAGACAGCAGACGTCTGCGAACTCCTCAGAATTCGATATTTACATCTTAATCGAACAAAAGTAAGATAATTCGGAAAGATGGAAGCTATTTGCAATCGGTCGTACTTAAATGGGCATTGCCCCTAGCATCGATGCCTCTTTTTCTATACATTGTAGTCGAAACTGAGAACAGCGATAGCGGCGAAATTTGCGTAGGTTGTTGTAATTCATGATTGCGACGAGCAGCGTTGGCGCTAAGTGAGCAGTGAGGTGTAGAAGAAAATTTGCTCGCGCTGCTGGGGTCTGTGCTCATTAGTCGTCGCATTGCGATTGCGCTGTCTTTTACGAAGTACACAAACCTTGTCTGTCAGTTCTTCACAACGCGCGAAGTAACGTACACTGAAATCGATCTGTATGCGCCAGTCGATTCAGTCAGAGGTCGTTGCAGTGCTGTGCATTACCAACGTCAATGGACAGACAGACAGACATAGAACTTTATTGGGTCCTGAGAAACGCTACTCTTAAAGCAACGCCGCGGGCCGCTCCCACGTGGGGACGGGGAGGCCTAGCCTCACCGCCGCATCATGGACTCTCTGGACAGCCCGTAGTTGTGGCAAAAACTCTGAACTTCGTAAGGCAGAGTCCCAATCCTGTTCTGTGAGCCGACTTAGGCCCCGTAACGAGGGGCACCGCCAGAGCATATGTTCAACGTTACTGATCTCCCCGCAGTCAGGGCAGCTAGACTCGAAAGCCTCTGAAGAGACGATGCTGAGGAAAGATAGACTAGGATAAGACCTAGTCTGTAGCATTCTAAACGTGATGGCCTGAGGTCTAGACAACTTGCGGTGTGGAGGAGGAAAAGACCGCCTAGTCAACTGGTAGTGTTTAGTGACTTCATTGAAAGTAAGTAAAGCGTCCCTAAACACCCCACAGTCAACCTGCGGACCTACGTCCACCCCAGCGCGGACGTCAATGGAGTTCACATTAATAAGAATCGCTTATGTCAGTATTCTGGGCTTGAAGAAAAACACTAACAGTCTCTCCAGCATTTGTGGCACCAGAGCCGCAGGCAACTCAAACTGCTTTAAAGCGAAAAGCTGCGCTGGTTAGAAATTCGACCACGACATTTTCCAGCGCGTGGTACCTACACCTAAAGAAGAAAGAACTTAAAACCGGAAGCTCTTGTCTTCCAAACTGAAGAACGACGCCTTCAAATCCCATCTTCGTCGCCAGTTGTTGTGTTACGTGGTTCATGCGAACGGAACAGACAAGTTTTCAGGGGCGAGTGACGTTTACTGCCACATGTCCATCGTTGCGTGGCTGGTCCCGATAAGCCAGGGGCAGGTTGCGGCGCATGCCTTTTGTTTCGCGCGCCTGCAGATTATCGACTTGACGATCAACTACGGTGCAAGGCCGGCTACCACAGTGCGCGGAAGAAGTTATTGTTATTGCGCAGGAAAATCTTGAGCTCAAAATGATTTCCCGAAGGGAGCTTATAATTCACAAGAACATGTATGATTGGCTTGGGGGGCGATCGGAGATCTATTCGTTCCGCTTGTTCGTTCTCCTGGGGAAGAACAAGCGCGCTGATTGGCTGAAGCGGGAGATGCCACTCAAGACCGGGGGGTGTCGCCATTTTTTTTTTTATTGCTTGATCTTTTCTTTTTTTGGTGACGTCATATCGCGTCATAACGAGTAGGGTGATCGGAGATCTCTGCTCTGCGCCGTTCGTTCTGCACCCATTCTGGCTGCGCACGCGATTAGCCGAAGCTGGAAAAAACCACGTCTCTGAGGGGCGTAGACATTTTTCTTTTTGCTTGATATTTTATTTTTTGGTGACGTCATACCGCGTCATAACGAGCATGTCGTCTGCTACAAACGAACGGATCGCGAGGCCGTTCGCACGCGTTCTCTCGAGCGAACAAACGGCTTCGCACGGCATGATGCGGCGGTTGCGGCTGGCGCAACAGCTGATTTTCAGAAAATAGCGCTTGCGACTTGTGCGTCTCTTGCGGTTGGAGGTGCGAGATGCGTTTGAAGCCATGAGCGAGTGCGGCGTCGCTTTCGGTTCTCGAAACGAACAGTGCGAACGAAATGAACGGGCCTGCCACTGGGCTGTGGTCTTACGCGCAGGGACTTCTTAGTTCAAAAGCGCTACCAGCTCTTACCACGCGGCGTCCCGGTCCTCACTCGTGAATGACGGCCCCAGCGGGCGCGACGGCGTAGCTATCTGTGGGTGCTCTTTTATAAAAGCCAGCTGAAGCTCCCTTTGACGATCAGACAACCGGGAGCCAAGCCAGACATTCCGGTGGGACGACATTTTGAAAAAGTGCGCCAACCACTACTGTTCTTTTTTTTTTCGCGTGTGCGACTTAACATAGCAAGCACGTTAGAAAAACTAACACCAATAAATATCAGCACTGAAAGCTATTGCTGTTTCAGAAACTGCTTGAGCTTGAAAAGAAAAACAATATCTTTTCGTATAACAAGTGTATTTATTAGAAGGCGAGAAACACTTCGTTTTGAAATATTCGGTCCCTTTGCCGAGGACAAACGATGCGCGTCTACTTCCGGAAAGCTCGCCGCTCACCGCTTGACGATTGGCTGTCCTCTTCCTCTCGGCGGAAGAGAGCTGCGGACCGCCCACTTTTGTGACGTAACAACGCTAGAACGAACGCAAAACGAACAGAGATCGCCGATCCCCCCCTTGAACATCACAAATCGAAAGTGTCCCTTCCTCCCCCCCACCTCCCTCCTTTCTCTGCTTGCGGGAAGGCGCTACACAGAGAACCTATATTGTTTTGTTTACAAAAAAGCTTCGCAGAGGATCTAAATTTTTTTGGTCTGTGCGGGATTCATAGCCAGCAGCAACGCATTTTCGTGGCCGTCGCAGTGAACATGTGAGCTATCCGGGAGGTGAACAGAACAACTTACCAGGGTAAAGTAATCGACAACGGAAGTCAAGGGACGCTGTATACGAGAGATGAAGTCGCCGGAGCTCTCAAGCACGACAAAGGCTAATAAAAGTACTGTAATTGATTTGATTTTAACACGAATGTACAAAGAAAAATTCGGCAGATCCCACGTACCGTGGGAATCAAAGTTATGCGAAGCATGCAAGGGATGGTGACTGTGGGGTGATTTTTCACATTGAGCTAAACGTTACGGAGTGACGCTAGAGAAATATCGAAGTGGTATACGGACACTAATATGTCGAAGAGTCGCGTATCTATTATATAACCGGCTGTTTACAGTTACGTAACGATGACAACAGCAACATGGGTGTTACCAACACCACACGCGGTAAGCTGGCATGTAGTGCTTATATTCTTCAATACTGGATAGCGCGAATCCAAACAGGATAAAGAAGGAACACAGATGCACAGGACAGGCGTTACTCGCAACTAAGCTTCATTCAGAAAAGTTTCCCTAGATATATACACAGCCGAGTGGCACGCGCAGGCGCACTGCACATACGTCAGTCACAGTTACAGTTGTTATGCTTATGTCTGTCTGTTATAGCGAAGAACGCACGTACATTTCACGAACCCGCGTGTATTTGTAGAAGGGGTTCTTGACAGTTCTTGAACAAGGTCATCATCACCGTGATCAGTGAGCGCCAGCAACTGGACCGGACTTCTTAATCGGATCTGTTCGTGATCGCGGCTATGAGAAGTCTAAGTGTAGTGAAGTGCAAGGTATAGTGCAGCTGGCAGAAATAATCGATGCCTTTCACGATGAAATGATCTATGATTCCTCCTGTCATGCACATGGCAGCGAGGTCTTTTGGTGCCCTGTCCACATGCAATCCGTCTTTCACGCAGTATAAGGGCCAAGCGTCGTTGGGTCTTGATAAATCAATGTTGAAGCCACCGGTAATGATGAGAGGCCTGGTTCTATCAGCAGATTTATTGCAGGAAGCATTCAGGCCTGTTTTGGCGTAATCCACGTGGTCCACGTTGCGGACCACGTGGACGAGTGGATGGTAGTTGAGCGTCTTCCAGGGGTGTTCTGTCTTCAGGTTTCCTTGCGTCCGCCGCGGTGGTGTAGCGGTTAAGGTGCTCGGCTGCTGACCCGAAGGTCGCGGCTTCGAACCCGGCATTTCGATGGAGGCAAAATGTTAGATGCCCGTGTTCTGTGCGATCTGGGTACACGTTAAAGAATACCCGATGGTCAAAATTTCCGGAGCCCTTCGCTGCAGCGTCTATCATATCATATCGTGGTTTTCGGACATAAAACGCCAACAAATAATATTAATATCACTTTTCTTGAGTGTTAATGCGTGTGTTCGCGGTGACTGTGTTGGTTGAGACTCTGTATCACCTGTGGCACATACCCGCATAACATTAACTCTGGTTTACGGGTATGTACCACACGTGACTGAGAGAAAGGGTTTCATGACGTACGCGACAGGTGTTTTGCGTTATTCATGTCACGACCAGTGCATTGTGTTCGCCATGCACTGATCCCCTGATATGCCAATTTTGGTATATTACAAGTTATGGAGACGACCAGGAGAGTGCCCAGAAGTAGGCGGCTAGATAGATAGATAGATATATAGATAGACACGTAGATAGAAACGGCCAAGGTGCCTGAGGTTCGCTAAGAAATGCTTCGCATTTAAATCCTGCACGGCTGTGTGAATAAATTGTTCGCACTTACTGCACTTGACCGACTGTACGTAACGGTGAAACAAACTAGGCAAAACACGAAGGGGACAGAGGAAAAAAATGATAGCTGATCCCTCCGCGATAGGAATCGTTATAACACGAAAGTGAAACCTGTCGTTACACAAGTAGTTGATTGTTTACAGGACATTTCTATATGAGAGCTTCTACAATGTCTACTGTTTGCTAGATATAGCACCGCGTGATGGGGACGCATTCACGTTGACGCCTAGTGGCACATCTCCCTGCCGACGACTAACGCCCATGATCATGATTTAACCCTCGCGGCAGCTGAAGTTCTTAACATATACGTGGACACCGCATATGGGTGAATCCCGCGCAAAGATGGCATCAACAAGCACATAATAAACACTGATACTCGGTATACACTCCTTCAAAGCGTCGTGAAATACAAAGAGAAACGTAGTTTGCAAGGGTTGACGCTTGGGCAAGTTGGTGTGGATTCATTTCAAAAAAAGGGTTTACAGCGCAAGAACGATTAGGAAGGGACGAGACAACAGAGGTAAAGAGCGCTGACTTCCAACTAGTCTTTATTTCGATAAGAAGTGCATATATACATGGCAAGGGAGAGGGCGCTGGACAAGAAAAGAAAGAAAGGATGTAGAGGTGCTGCCATCGTTGCCTCATCATCTCCAATACAGCGCGCATATCACCACGTGTGCCCTAAAACCCAGCCAGGTAATCAATTTCTTGATTTAGAAGCGCAATAGAGGGAGCACTAACGCACTTATCTCCTAGCTTATGTATGAGCTAACTCGCGAAGTTATTGAAGCTGATTTCATACATAAGCTAGGAGATAAGTGCGTTAGTGCTCCCTCTATTGCGCTTCTAAATCAAGAAATTGATTACCTGGCTGGGTTTTAGGGCACACGTGGTGATATGCGCGCTGTATTGGAGATGATGAGGCAACGATGGCAGCACCTGTACATCCTTTCTTTCTTTTCTTGTCCAGCGCCCTCTCCCTTGCCATGTATATATGCACTTCTTATCGAAATAAAGACTAGTTGGAAGTCAGCGCTCTTTACCTCTGTTGTCTCGTCCCTTCCTAATCGTTCTTGCGCTGTAAACCCTTTTTTGAAATGAAGCAAAGAGAAACGCTACACGCGTCGTATATTCCCTCTAGCGTGGCCCTTAATTCTCACAGGGCGAGCGGGTAACGCGGTGCGACCGTGCGACAGCCAGGCATCAGTGCAGCCAGGTGAGCGTCGGAGAGCTATTTTAGGTGTGAAGCATCTTATAGTGGAGTTCAATCCGGTGGTGGTGGTGTGCGGCGTGACCACCCTTACTGCGCATGCGCAAGCCCTCTCCACATACCTCCTCACCCTCTCCACTTTGCCTCTCTCCCCTCCCCCTTCCTTTTCTTCTGCAGAGAAACCCAATCTTTTCTAGCTGTGGCCCGCACTGATGTGCATGGCAGTGCGCAGCCAAATGCGTTCCATCTTTACCTTTTAAAGATAGCTCGGTAGACACGACTTGACTGTGACTCATGATGTTCGGATTTCCGTATAATGATAAACCATCTAAAGCAGTGTACCGGCATTTCCAAGGCTTTGGAAGTATCAAAACTCTGCGACGAACTGCTCATGTACTAGGACAAACTCGCTCATGAAAAAATACGAGAAGCGTTGAAATTAAAATGGCCGTCTTGCCGTAGAAAATATTTTGTTTGGTACAGTAGTGCAGAAGAGGAACGCTGTAATGGGGCATCCTCCCAAGTGCTGTCTTTTGCGTCTGTCTCTCCTGTGCATTGCTCGGAAAACGCCTCCCACGCACGGGGTCCGTGAACAGATTTAACTGTCGGCCCTTACGTCAACGTACAATAAATGCATTTACAGTAAAATTTGTGCTGCAAGTTTTGTTTCGCACAAATTCCTCTACACTTTCTACATAGATGCGTTAATATCTGAGTACTTGTACTAACTCTGCACCAGCTTATTTAATTGATATTCACAGAACTCCGCCTCCTGCGCATTGAGCTAGTCGACAAGGAGGGCCCTGAATTCTTTTTGCACTTAGTAGCACTAGTAGCACCGAATGTGGACACAACGTCGCCGCCACATTTAGAAAGCTGCTTCAAAGTTGTGGCAACATTGCGCGCTACTAGAAAAGTATGTCGCCACAGCATTGGCAATTTATTTTGTATCAGTGGTAGTATATGGACGTCTCGTGGCATGTCGCAACATGACAGAGCAGTTTGTTGCTGTTTTGATGATTCAAGTATGGTCCTCGGCTTGCCATTTGTTCGGTAACCATTTTCTATTCACACTTCACGTACTATTCCCAATATCTGAGGTTTTATGTTAAAATCTAGTCAATAATTACCTGTCTAACAAAATGAAATATGTAACTTAGAGCGGCAATGGTTAGTTGTCGATCAAATCGCAATTCTTGATTCACATGTCAAACGATTTATTCGGTCTCCGCTTTCCCACTCCGCTCTGTAAAGTGCGCATTTATTCCGCCATTTAGAATTATTGGCGTCCTTCTGCAACATGTCCTACAGTTACTGCTGTAAGACCGTAAACCAGAAAACCCTTGATCAATTTCAGCCGCTGATTATCCTTTCGCAAACGAAAATGGAATCACAGCTCGTAGTTTTCAACTGATGGAAGTGATGAATTCCGCGGACAATGTCGCCTGTATTCCTCAAAAAGTCAACAAATACTGCATCCCATCAGTGTTGCGACACTCACTCTCTTACTTCTTTGTGACACTATCCTTTTTGGCAGCGGAATGGATGACTACAAGGCCCTCCATGTGTACACTTTTGTTCTAATTCTCCAATTGTCCAATATAATCAAGTGACACTTCATTTCTGAACATGCCTAGCATCAGGCATTGTAGGGAATCCCTGTTGCTCAAAAGCTGTTCCCGTACTTTTATTGAAATGTGTGCAAAAGGCATAAATTTTTTTTTTGGGACACAACCATTGCGCGGGTTTAAATGAATTGTACCCTATTTTTGACCAAGGAAATAGCTATGTGTTAGTGTTATTAGGACGCATATAAAGCATATGTTTTTTTATCGTAAATTTCCGAAGAAAAGCGCTAGACAGGTTTGTGAAGTTTATCGTACTTACGGCAAACAAATAGTTAATTGTATTCTAAGAAGACCCATTACTTAAGGGTGGCGTATTTACTACAAAAGATACCGAAAGTTGCGAAATAGTCAACATCGAATCAAAAGCTCTATAAACCTGCCATTGTGTAGCCAAAAGCCAAAAATACAGTCGCATATGCTGCTGCATCTGTTGTGAAATTCTTGTTATATTTCCGAAAATTTGGCAACTGTGTCATTCTGAAAATGTTATCTACGGGCATCGTTATTCCATTCTGATAGACGGTACCTTTGCCAGTTCAGCGATGTGGATGAATACAGTGCGCTCGTATACTCCATAAAAGCGACCTGAAAGCGGCTTTGAAAGCGTGCACATGGGCACGGTGAGCCACTCATGTTGTCAAAAAGGAAAACCGCATACTAACATCTCTTCGCTTCGTTTGCCCTCTTGTGAGCCGTCAGCAATTTTCTAGCAACCATTCAAAGCTCTGCGATGCGGTGTTCTGGGCCCCGACCTAGATTAGGGTATCCATTCCTCGTAATCTCTCTTTCGGTGAAAAGAGTTTCTTGCGTGATGCCCTGTTCACAAGGTTCTCGATCCATAAAACAGGAAGGCAGAAGAGCATATCATATCAATGACGCGAACGTTGATCCCAGAGATAGTTCCTGCTGTATTCCAGGATTCTTCCCTTTAATATGGTGCATCACTGAAGCGTAACCCCTATTCATTGTACTCGAGTAAGCTTTTACAGCGAAAACTGTTATGATATCATTTCAGCGGGCGTTTTTGGCGCCGTAGTTGTCCGCCGCCGCCACCGCCACCGTCGGTGTCCCTAACCACTATCGCTCGAAATAAGAAAAAAGAAACGGAAGAAACAAATTCCAGGACGGAACGTGGTTCGAACCTGGGCCCTCAGCGTGGGAGCCCAGTATTGAACCCCTGAGCCACGCCGGTGCTTGAAACTGCTTCGCCAAAAAGGTCCTGTACAGGCTTCATGTCGGGAAGGAACCACATTAGCATATGTAGTATAGCGTGGTAGAAGAGTAAAATTAGCACCAAGCGTCGCACACCCCGAATTCCGTAACCAGGCGTCACAGAATGCGAATTGCGCAACTAGTAGGTTGTTGAATGCTTCCAACCCATTGCAAAGGGTTCCGCCATAATTCTTCATCGTCATCAGGCACAGCATCAAAAGTGCGCATAATGCCTTACATGCTCTCCGTAGAATGACGAAAATTGGCACAGTGCCTGCTGCCCTACATCTCAAAATTGACAATGATTTATAGCGTAGTGGGTTCCTCGCAAGTGCACTTGCCAAGGAAGCCCATAAGCGCATGACCCTTTTCTCGGGGTCTCAGTAAAATTACAATGATTTATAGCGTAGTGGGTTTCTCGCAAGTGCACTTGTATTGGTTGTCAAGGAAGCCCATAAGCGCATGATTCATTTCCTCGGGATCTCAGTAAATTTCTTCGCCCCCCCCTCCACCTCTCTCTCCCACGTCAACGTATGTTATACAGCATGACGGGAGAGGGAAAGAGCGACCGGGCCTCACCCAATGCAAATTACATAACTGGTGGGGCGTTTAGAGCTTCCAAACCATTACAAAGGGCTGAGCCATAAATCATCGTCATCAGTCGTCGCGTTAACAAAGTACACATAATGCCTTACAGACGTGTAGCTGGTGCCTAGCTTCTATGCAGAATGACGAATAATGGCTGAGTAGGTGCTTCCCAGCTTCACAAAAATTGTGATTTATGGCGTAGTGGGTACCATGCTAGTGTACTTGTATTAGTAGCCTCAAGAGAGGATACAACGGGCTCTATAAACGCCCCTCTTCCAGCTTTCGCTGTGACTGTGCTGTGGTTTCAGCGCAGGCCTGGCTTTTTTTATTCATTATGGTCCTGTTTTGTCTCGCTTAGGAACTTTGATAATTTGGCTGTCTTCAATTTTTTTTCGCTTCCTGGCTTAGTTTATGAATAACTTTGTTGCTAAATCGTTCAGCATCTTGACCATGAACATAACCATACAGTCAAAGCAGACTATATCGAACATGGGGAAAGTGAATTCTCATTTATATCGAACCATTTTTCAACATTGCAATGCTTTAACGCATCGCATAGGTAAATACGCGGTACATAAACAAAAATAGGCGGGACATTGATATATCGAACACCGGGCAGCACGCAAAGCGCGATGAAGTTGGCTTTCGCTCTTAACAATGTGGCCTTTCCTCAGGCAGGGGCACTTTCCTGCATCTGTTAGGGAGAACGAGCATTGCGATTATTTAGGTAGGCGCCGCGCGAGGCGAGTAAAATCTACCACTTGCCATCGCGTGATTTCCCCTATGATTCCTCGTCGTTGTACCACTCGCATCAAGGTATGGGAGAGGGCACTGATGGTGAGGAGGAGTGATGTGAGGGTGAGGAAAGGAGCAGGGGAGAAGGTAAATCAGAGCATAGCCCTATATGGTATAGTATATTAACGTGGCGGGAATGGAAAGATAGATTGATGAGAAGTGATGTGAGGATGAGAAGCAGGAAACGCAGGAGGGGAAAGGGTAAGACATACCATAGCCATGTATAGTATAGTAAGAGGGCGGAAAACAGAAATGAGGATGAGGAGGAGGGAAGGTATAGCATAGTGTCGCGAAGGTGAGTGGAGGAGGTAAGCGAGTTGTATGTTCGAGACATGCAGGTGGTCAATCGGAGAGGAGGTTTCTTTGGTGCTAAACTATGCCCACCTTCACCTAGCTTTGCATCACTTTAATTTTTATTGTTGAGGCTTCCACTGTGCTCTGCTTTGCATTGATACTTACGACGTTAATTCTTAAATGCGGATCACTTTAAGGGCCCGGGCTGTCGTATGTTCTAGCATGCTGTAATTGAATGCCGTCATCTCATGCCGCCACTTGGCTTCACGCAGGCAAAACCATCTATAGTACAGCCATGCATAGCACAGCCATGTAGAGTATAGTATAGCAAGGGGGAGGGAAAAGGAAAGTGAGAATTAGGGTATTGCATAGCATAGACATGTATAGTAGACAGAGTAAGGGTCCGGGAACAGGGAGACGAAAGGGTAAAGGGCAGCATAGTCATGTATCGCGTCATGCAGGCAAAACCATGTATAGAACACAATGTATAGTATAACTATGCATAGCAAGTATAATAAAGGGCGGGAAAGAGAAGTGAGGATAAGAAGGATGATAATGAGGTGGGGAGAAGGTAAAACACAGTATAGCCAGTATAGTATGGGCATAGCAAGGGGTGTGAAACTGACGTTAGAGTAAAGAGGAGGGTAAGGCCGAGGGAAACGATAGAGCATATCACAGCCGTGTATGGTACAGTCTATGATGGGGTGGGAAAGGAAAGTGAGGGTGAGTTGGAGAGATGAGTGTCCGGAAGAAGGAAAAGGGGAGGGGGCGGGCAAAGCACAACATAGCCACGAATAGTATAGCATAGCAAGGGGGTGGAAAAGGGAAGTTTGGTTGAGGTGGAGTGAGGTGACGCTGAAAAGGAGTAGGGGGCAGGGAGCCACTGCATCACAAATGAAGGTTTCCTAAAACGCCATTTACGCCTTGCAGGCTGCACGTTTGGAACCCCAGCGCTTGCTTGCGCGTGAACGGGAGCGTCGCTGAAGGACAGGCAATTCAGTGCTCCCTATTTTCTGAAACTTTCACACTGATTGCGAGCGAATACAATTTTTAAGAGCGAAGCTGTGTAAGCTTGACAAAAGTTAGAGGACGCTAGAGCTTCGCCTCAAGAGTAGAAAGCCCGAGAGTAATCGGGCCCAATTCGCGTCGCCTGCTCAATTGGTGCACACCTCAACCATGTCGCAAGGAAACAACGTCTGTGCGAGTAACGTTGGCCGATTGCAACTATCCTAAAATGCCTACGGCATGTACATGTGAGAAGCGCTCACTACGCCATAATTCTTTCTTTTGCGAGTCACTACGCGCCTGAGACAACACGCGAACGTGCTGAGGTTTATTGATTTTTTGCTGCCTGTGATGATTACATATGTCTGCGCGCTTTGTAATGGGTGGGCCTTTAAACCCCTCACTTCTGCAATTAAGATATCATAGCGCCAAGCGCTGAAGACCCGGAAACAATTCGCACTTTTTTACTGTTCGTTTTTTACTGTTAATTTATTTCGATTTGTCTCTCATTTTCGCTCACGGACACCGCTGATATTTCGCTCACAACCAAGGACGCCGACGCCGACACCGGAATTTCTTTGAAACGAGCGCCTTAAGATGAACGGGCATACGCCACAGAAAGCGGGTATGTGCCAAGCAGCTCGGAGCAAAGCCTAGCCTTGCATAGTATGCACTCTTAAAAACATGGTTGATCCCTCCGTCATAGGAATCGGTATGGCTCGAAAGTGAAACGTGTCCTCACAGAAATAGTACCCCGCCGTATATGGGCATGCCATTGAGCCGATGCGTTTCGTGGTGTCCTTGAACGACAATAAATGACGCAGCGCCGGGTACCACGAACTTCCGCGTGACATAGAATGTCGTTATATGTCCTCATGGTAAAATAAGATGCTGTTGCTTGCGACGAAAGTAGTGCATTCAGAGGAGTGTTGATGACATGATCCCAATTAATATTTCCAAGAGTTCTAGTCTCCTCAGCAAAACCCGCAACACAAAGACGCACGTGCGTTCTTTAAACCACCTTGCGACGGCCCGTCTTGTGGCGCCACAGAGGCAATAAATTCAACTAGGCAGCTAACAATGCTTTGCGGGTACGCAACGGGCCACATCATTTGTTTTTCTTGAGCGGCCACGGCCATGTATAGTATAGGACAGCAAGGGATGGGAAAGGGAAGTGAAAGTCACGACGACTTATGTGAGGGTGAGGAGGTTGGAAAGGAGGAGGGGAAGGAAACGAGCTGTACTGTTTCTTCAGTCCTCGTAGCACGACTACGTAAGTCCTCTAAATTTTCCTTCCTTAAGGTCGCCTGAACTTTTAACGCGATAGCGTTAGAGAGCTCGTGTCGCGGAAATTCCGGTGTCGGTGTCGGCACCGTTGGTTGTGAGCGAAAAATCGTCCGTGAGTGAAAAATCGAGAAAGAAGCAAATAAAATAATGAATAAAATCTTCGGTCCCATTGATGATCGAACCCGGGCCGTTCGCGTGGCAAGCAGGTGTCCTACCACAAAGCCACGATGTTACTTGCAGCAGCTTCAAAAAAAAAAAAAAACACTACATAAATGTCATGTAGTGAAGGAGTCTCCTTAACGCATTTTGTTCGGCAGGTGCCACGACAAAAACGAGCCCACTCGGCGGTTTGTAGGCGCATTGGCGAGACCATCAAACTACGTGGAAAAAGGCCGGGATAGTGCATCCATCGCCGCTAAAAACACACACGAACTTTCAAATAGCTCTAAAAATGGACAACTATGTCCATCTAGCGGAAAACATATCAAGCGAACGCTGGCTTTCTAGAGGAGGCGTTGATCAAGCAAACAGCAAACGCTAGATAATGTGCTGCCATCTGTGAGGCATTGTGAGAAATATGTCTCGACTCTTTATTCCTTCGAGATGGCGAGCGCGCGGCGTACATCTTGGAGGCCATGCGATTCTTGTTTTAGATCGAAAACCTCTACCATTTGAGCGCGCGTGCACATGTGTATCTGTGTGCGTGTGTGTGTAACAATGCAGATTAATAAGTATGCACTTAGTGGTTGAAGTGCGCACTAGGGGCCGGATTTCGCTATCGCGTTCAACTCTTAAAGGCGAAGCTTAAGGGTCCTCCAATTTTTC
This sequence comes from Rhipicephalus sanguineus, assembly GCF_013339695.2. Taxonomy (NCBI): domain Eukaryota; kingdom Metazoa; phylum Arthropoda; class Arachnida; order Ixodida; family Ixodidae; genus Rhipicephalus; species Rhipicephalus sanguineus. The sequence goes on from NC_051177.1 coordinate 166,713,482, forward strand.
TACCGCATCAGTCAGCGTCTGATGAGGCATTTTAGGCTTTTGCCTTAAAGAATAGAATTAATTTAGAGCTCATCTGACGTCTCGAGATGTGAGACCTAAGCCTGGGCCGTTAGTCGGCATCAAGTCTACTCGACTGTGGCTTCTATTAGGACAACTTCGAGTGCACTACATTTTCTAAATGCCACACTACCAAACCTTGCGAAATGCGATAACCACGTGTGCTGATTTCGTTGGCATATTGTGTATAATAATTATTTGAATTTTATTCTTATCAACCTCCTTGAGGTGCGTTTTCAGCACTGTTAATGACTCTTATCGAACATTTTGTTACAGTCCGGGAGGAGCGGAAATAAATGTATCGTTGTCCTATAAATTTCGGCAAGCTCAATGGGGCGAATGCTTAAGGATCGGAGGACCCTGCGCTGTGCCAACCAACGTTACTAGAGAGAGAGAGAAACAACATTTATTGAAAAAAAAAGAAAAATGTGGCTAATTGCGGGTGGGGCCCTTCTTCCAACGCTCCACTGGCTATAGGGGCTCGGCGGGCCTGACTTAGGGTTGCCAGTTGGCTTCCCAGAGTCCGTTTAGCGAGTCGCGCCTCCCACGACCACGTGTGTATTGGGTGCGTATGTCCTGTGTCCACTGTAGCCGGTCGCTCGGGACAGCGGTAGGTTATGTGTGTGAGTGTTGGAATATCTCCGCACCACGGGCATGCGTTGGGATATCTCTCTGGGTGCATGACGTGAAGCCTATGCAGATTCGGGTACGTATTGGTCTGCACGCGGCGCCAGTCCCGCGCGTGGTGTCTGTCGAGGTCCTTGTGAGGAGGTCTAATCTTTGTTTGTCTAGGATCTAATCTTTGCTTGTCTAGGATGCCACGCCGTGTCACCCCATCATCTGTGTCCTCTTCAGTGGCGGGTGGTCCTGGGGCTCGGCCGCTGAGTACTCGAGCTTGGCAATGAACTAGTTCATTGCCAACCTGCCCCGTATGGGCCGGACACCACACTATCCCGTGATCAAAGAGGAGTTCGCTTCCCAGTAGCTGGATGGCCTTTCTTGGTAATATGCCCTTGAGGTATGTACATTCGACAAGCTGCCTGCGAGTCTGACACCACGTAGGCAGAGATATCTTGTTGGTCTGCCATTCGAATGGCGAGAGCGATAGCAGTTGCCTCGGCTGCCGCGGAGGATGAAGTATGGTCGCGGAGTTGGCAAGTTTGCCCCGGTTGACTACAGCGAGAGCGTAGGCGGGAGCTTGCCCTTGCTGCTTTGGGTAGGGACAAACGTCTGTATAGTAAACGTCAGGGTGGTCCTTTAGTCGTTGGAGCTTCTGTACTCGAGCTTTGCGGCGTCCTTTATGGTGATATGGATGCATATTGCGGGGGATAGGCTGCGTCACGATGCGTTGTCTGAGATTTTGTGAGAGTAGGTTGGTGGCTTCTGAACAATATTGCGGTGAGATTGGAAATCCGAGTCTTTGTAAGAGAAATTTCTCCTGTGGTGTGCCGCAGAGCCTTTCTTGCTGGGAGATGAGTGTGGCAGCTGCCAACTCCTCGAAAATATTGTGCACCCCCAGTGCTAGCAGGTGCTGAGTGCTTGTACTGGTAGGTAGTCCACGGGCAGCTTTAGTCGCAAGTCGAATTAATATGTCGGCTTGCTCCTGCTCTGTTTTGCGGGTTACCTGGAAAGGGAGGGCGTAGGTAAGCCGGCTCAAAACCAGTGCTTGCACAAGCCTCAGCGTGTCGTGTTCAGTCATGCTATTATTTCCTCTGGATATTCTTCTAATAAGTCCTGTCAGGCTTTTTATTGTATACCTCAGCTTATCCAGGGCTACCATGACGCTCGTTGTTTCTTGAATGTACATGCCGAGTATCAGAAGGGTGTTAACTCTTCTGAGTGGGGATCCTCCCAAGTAAAATGTTAGCTCAGGTGCTCGTCGAGACCGGGACTTATATGGTCGTATATGATTGTATTCTGACTTTGGCGGTGCGCACCTCATCCCGGCTTCCACTATACTCAGGGCAGTTTGCAGAGTATCCTGGCGTTCCCCGTAGGAACCCTGTGTGGTCCAAAGGGTGATATCGTCTGTATACATTGCAAAGCCAAGGCGGGTTTCATAAGTCAGCGTTATGGCCAATCTGCGTAGCCCGACATTGAAAAGAAAGGGAGACAATACAGAACCTTGCGGTGTGCCTTGATTGGGCATACTTAAGGGGTTGGATTTTATAGGACCCATGGCGAAAGTTCCAGTGGGGTTGCGCAAAAAAGTTTTACCTTGTTGTAAATGCGTTGGCCACATCCAATATCTTCCAATCCTTGCAGTATCGTTTCGTGAGAGATAGTGTCAAACGCTCTGTGCACATCCAATGCCAAGTTTATGTTATCCAGACTGCCCGAGGGTGGATTCAATACTTCCTCCTTGCGTATGAGAAAAAATGTCCTGTGCCGAGACACCTCTGCGGAAGCCGAACATCATATTTATTTATTTATTTGCAATACTGCCAGTCTCTACTGAGACCATAGCAGGTGGGCACTCTGTACAGATGCTATGATTGCTCTGCATAGTAAAAAGAACTCTAATACAGAACATAAAAGTAACATCAACCTGGCACTTTGTACATAAGCAATATTTACACAACATAACAAACAAAATACAAGTGCATACAAAATGGCAAGTTTAACAATAAGGCCGCTTACATGGCTGTTTACAGAATATACAAGTAGTACATACCGGTTTCATTACCATTGTCATTGGGTATTTAAAGAAGCTAAGAATTGGTTTCAATTTCTAACTCAAACTGAGACAGTGACTCAGTGTTAGTGATGTGAGGGGCCAACATGTTCCATTCGCGAATGGCAACCGGAAAAAAAGAATATTTAAAGACATCAGCGTTGCATTTGTATTGTACTAATGTGTGTGTATGTTTGTGTCTTGTGGCTATAAGACACGTAATAAGACACGTAATAATAAGACACGTAATAAGACACGTAATACGTATAATAAGACACGTAATTTGAAATGTCTATTTTAAAATAATTGTGCAGGAGTTGATAAATAAATTTTAGACGTGCCTGTTGTGCTCGTACTTCTAGCGTAGGAAGTTCAGAAAGAGTTAGAAGACTAGTGGGTGAGTGTTCACGCTTATATTTGTTGTGGATGAATCTTGTGGCTTTCCTCTGTAGTGCTTCAATTTTCTTTATGTTTGTGCGGGTGTGAGCAAACCACACTGTAATTCCGTATTCAAGGATAGGCCTGAGGAATGTTTTGTAGGCTAGGAGTTTTGTTGGCAAGGTAGTCACTTGAAGTGATCTGCGAAGAAAAAATATTTTTTGCATGGCAGATGAAGTAATGTTACTAATGTGCTCGTCCCACCTTAAGTCGGACGTAATTGTTAAGCCTAGGTATTTATGTTTGTGTACTCTGCTCAGAGCAGTGCCATTTATAGTGTAGCAAAAGTTTGATGGCTCCCTCTTCCTCGTTATCGTCATGCAAGCTGATTTTTTTACATTGATTGTCATCTGCCAGTTTGAACGCCATTCAGAAATAGCAGAGAGTGATTTGTTGAGCGAATATTGATCTTGGTCATTTCTAATTTCTCTGTAAATGATACAGTCATCCGCGAATAACTTGTGCGGGTGTAATTACCATTGTAATTACAATGGTAATTGTAATTACTATTGGGCATGAGCTGCTGTTTTTCCACATGTAATTCAACTCGCTGCAGTATGACTTTTTCAAACAGCTTCCCCAGACACGAAGTCAAAGAAATAGGACGAAGGTTATTCAGTGTTTTGGGTTTACCTGGTTCGGGTATGAGGACTATATTGGCATTTTTCCACGGGGCGGGTAGGTCTCTTTGTGGTGTCCAAATTTGGCTGTTAAAGTAGTCAGTGAGATCTTGTAATGTTCCTCTGTCTAGATTCCTGATCATAGCGTTGGTGACACCATGAGGTCCCGAGGCACTGTTTCTTTGGAAGCTTTGAGCGGCTGAATAGAGCTCCTCCACCGTGATTGGAGCATCTAGGTTTGGATTGGGTGACCCCATGTATTGTCGCCCAGTTGCATTTCCCGCCGTCGAGGACCTCGCACTGCCGATATAGATTTTTGCAAGCTCCTCGAGAAGTTCATCACGCTCCCGTTATATTCAGCGGCTAGTTTTGTTAATGTATTTGTCGTTTCAGTTCTCGTGCTAGCAGGATATATCATTGCACGCAAGATGGCCCAAGCTTTTTTGGGTTCCTAAGGTGCCTTTTAATGAGTCGCAGAAAGTTCGCCAATTGTTTTGTGTGAGCGCTGCAGCGTAGGTGTTGGCTTCATCAGTTAGCTGGGCGATTCGCTGCTTCAATTTACGGTTAAGCCTTTGGCGTTTCTATCTTTTCACAAGGCCCCGTCGGGCCTCCCACAGGTGTGCTAGGTGGTTGTCTGCTGCCCGTGTGTCCACTGTGGCTTGGTACGTCTTTGTAAATTTATCATGGATTTCAGTAATGTATTCTCCAAACTCTCGCGCTGTGGCTGGTTTGTGGAGTCTGTTCTCATATGCATCACGGTATTTCTTCCAGTCTGTTAACTTCGTTTTCCCCAGCGGCCGTCTAAAGCGGGTGGCGTTGCATTGTATCTGTGTTATATAATGGTCACTTCCGAGGGTTTCCCCGAGGTTATTCCATTGCACCTGCCGCATGTTGTTTGTAAAGGCAAGGTCTGGGGTGGTGTCTCCTGTGACGCTATTTCCTAGTCTGGTTGGTACACCCGGAGGCGTAAGTAGCTCTAGATTGTAGTGTTGGGTTACTTCCAACAGCTTTGTTCCTTTCGGACGATCTACTCTATAGCCCCAGGTAGTGCTCCATGAGTTGAAGTCGCCCAGAAAAAATAAGCGATCATTGCCGATTATGTTGGTATTGAGTGCATGTAGTAGTCTGTCAAAGTCCGCCGAACGCGCCTGAGGTGGGCTGTATACATTGCAGATTACTACTTTCGGACGCCCCTTCTTTGCTGGCCAGATAGTGAGCGTTTGTGAGGTAATTTCTGGGGTGGAGTGGCTATCGTATGTAACTGCCAAGTCCTTCTTCACCTGCAATGCCACTCTGGGATCTGCGTTGTCTGATAGTAGGCGATAGCCTGTGAGCGGTTTCGAGCCCTTGCCAGCTCCCTGTAAACAGATTACATCAGGTTGAATCAATGCTGCACAGACGTATTCTGTTAGAGAGGCGTGTTTTTTTTTAAGAGAACGGCAGTTCCAAGACCACAATGTGAGATTCTCCTGCGACCGAAACTTCTTAGCCATGATTAGGGAAATTGCTGCTGCAGTCAGGTCCTTCTGTATCTGATGTTACAAGTACTTTCGCTCCTGGGCACCTGGAGTCGGTACTGGGCTTCCGTCTCCTTTTTAGGGCGCTGTGAAGGGTTTCATCTACATTGCGTTTAAGCTCTTGAAATTCTTGATAAAGAAGGTGAAATTGTTGGCTTGTTTGCTGTTGTAGGCTTACTTGTAATTGTTCCAGCAGTGTCTGTTGAGGTCCCTGCATCTGCTGGTGCGTGATAGTTGGCTGTGCAGCTTGTTCATAAGAGAGATGGGGAGTAGCTGCCGGCTCTTTGCTCGCGCTAGACCGCAGAGTAGGTGTCAGTTGTCGCACTTGTGCTTGTGCAGATTGCGTTGATTGTGGCTGTGTGTTGTTCCGCCTGCCTGTGTTCTAAAAGCAGTTCTATTTTCTTCTCTAACAGGTCTATTTTCTGGGCGTAGCTGTTAAGTTGCGCTCTGAGTTTTTTGTTTTCGGTTACAACCTGCTGATACGCCTGGCTGTGTGTAAGTGGAGCGGCCGTGGAAGAGGCGACGTCTGCCCACCTTACCTCTAGATCTGGAGTCTTCATCCCCTGCTGTTGCTGCTTGTTGTGCTTCTTGAGTGGAGTTGCCTGGCTAGGTTGCTGGGCTTCCTGGTTCGTCGTCTTGGTTGCCTGGGGTCGTTGTTTTGAGCGAGAGCGAGAGTTAGATGAAGTCCGAGCGGGCTGTCCTCCGAGTTTGAGAGCTTCTTCTTCTTCTTCAGAGAAAAACCATCGCGGCGGAACTTCGGAAGCTTGCGAAGGTAGTTGCTTCTCACTTCTTTCGCTGGTTCGGTTGCGCAGTTGCACTGGCTTAAGCCTCTTGGAGCACACAGGGTCCCCGGTAAGATGAGCTTCCCCGCAAGAGGCACAAATCAGTTGGCAGGGATGTTCGGTGATGGGGTTGCGCGTGCCACAGAGTCTATAGATGGGTTTGTCAGGTTGCGGGCAAACGTCTGTACGGTGTTCCTTTTCCCTGCAGACCTTGCAAACTTGCAAGGTAGCTCTAAATGGGTGGCAAATCAGTTCTCCTCCGTAAAAATAGACAGTTCGAGGAATCTTGTCCCCATAGAAAGTGAGGGCTGCGCTCTTTGTGTTGCCTATCATTCTGGCTTGCACAAGTTCGACGCCTTGTGTGCGTATGCGAAGATGTGTCATTAGAGTTTCCATAGACATGTTGGGTTGAATGCCATGCACCACTCCACGGAGTGCCTCTTCTCCCGTAGCCACATAGGCGCGCACCGGGTGCGGTTTGCCATTGATGGCAAGTTGTTGGAGCTTCCGAACGAGTTCAGCCACCTCGGAGTACTTAGTGGATAATATGACAATATTAGAGCCGCGGTTGATACGCAGTATGAAAATCTCATCCGTGAACTGGTTGTCGCAGGCTTCCATGATTGCTCTAGCGAGTGCTGGAGCAGTAATCGCTTTCAACGGCAGGCCTTGGTGCGGTCGTATGACAATTTTATAATCATCTTTAGGCAGTGGAGGGAGTTTCTGTCCTCGCGATCCCATCTTTTGACTGTTAACCATTTGTTTTTGCTGGGTCTGAAGCGCGGCAAGATTGCGGCGTTCCTGGGCTTGTTTCTTGCGTGGGGGAAGCGTTTGGCTAAGCTGCCAGTCCGCTCCGTCGGCGTCGTGAGGATCGGATGATTTATCACTCACCAAGGCGTTGTCGTTGGCGTTCGTAAGGTCCGTCGGTGTGTTCGCGCCGTTTTCTGCACGGGCGTCGGTTGTTTCAGTCACCGCGTCTCCATCCACGTTGTCGTCCATGCCTTCGCCCAGCTAGAGACGCTCCGAGCTGTAGCGTCTCTTCACCTGCCCGGCTGTCGCTTAACAGGCGTTAGGGTTGGCAGGCCATCAGCTGTGGCCGGGACGGTTGTGGTGGCAATTTCATGATGTCTTCGTCTAGGCCTTCGGATTCAATATCGTTAGACTCCTGAAAACTTCCCGATTCTAATGTGCAACTTTCCGGACGTTATCATGAGATATCCGCAAAAAAAAGATTCAATACTACAGAGCATGAAGTCAGGACATCTTGCCTACTCCGCGCCCCCTAGCCTTTTTTCACGTTACTAGAACAAACTCAGTTTCAGAGCTCCGTATCTACCCCAGCGGAGGAGTGTGGTCCGAACCGTGCCCACCATGCGTGTTGTAGGTGGTGTCGGCTGTACTCGCGGATTACTTGGTGATGAAGCGAAGGCTAATGAGCCAAATTACCCGAGTGAATGTAGTGTCGCAATCGCCTCTCTGTTTCCTACGTAGAAAAAAAAGCTTGACTTCATTTTTTTACAGCAAGCTATTTAAAAGAGCATGGAGCACGCACCAGTGAGATATACATTTGCTTTACTTTATGCATTTTCATTTCGCCGTTTTGCACTTGTGAGAATGTCGCACTTACATGCAACTCGTAGGCTAAATGACGTCTGCGTCTACAGTTGAGAGCCGTTGATCTTGTGGTTCTGCTCTCTTTAAACAGGGCGCTGCGCAAAGGGAACACGGAGAAGGAAGTGAACGAGGACGGGCGCAGACTCGCCACTGCATTTTATAGAAAAGAAAACGCATTTAGTTCAACAGAAACCAAAAATTCATCTATGCGCATGTGAGGAACCTGCTTTCATTATCGTAGAATCTTTTGGAGGTGTCACTGAAGCAAAAGTCTTTTTTTCGTGATGAAGAAAGCCTCGGCAAACGCACGTGCCAACAGGTACTGACTACATCTGAAGATTTTTGTTGTCGCCAGAAAAGGGTGGCACTGTTTACCACAGGCAGACGACGGGCATGCGCTGCAGTGAAGAGGCAAACTAGAACCTTGTCCGTTCTTTATCGATAGTTGGTGTTCCCTTAATCATTCATTTATACACCGTCCCGTTTGGCCGATGTATACTTTCCCGCATGTCAGAGGGATTTCATACACCACCCCCGTCGAGCACTTCGAGCACTCGCTGAACTGAGTGCCGTAGCTCTTAGTGCAATCTTGCACCCTCCTATTTGCAGAGGCGATGTGGGGCATAGTGATACCAGTTTCCTTAGGGTAGAAAACAGCACTGGCACACCATGGCGATTGGCAACATTCTCCAGGCTGTGAGACACCCTATGGATATAGGGGACCACTGCCGGTCGTATTTTTGGCGACCTTGACAACCCTGAATCCCACTAGCTTTGTATGTCTGCAGGAGCTTCGCCGCCACAGCAACCACGACTGCCGTAGGGTAGAACCAGCATTCATCAACCTGGCAATCTGATTGTTTAGGCTGTTATGTACCAGGTAAACACCTGACTTCTCCAAGGCTCCCTTCAAACAAAACATGTCAATGGCCTGTTTTACTCTCTTGGAATGTGCAGAATCGTACAATAACAGGCCCTTTCTGGCCCCGGCGAGTACATCCAGCACGTGTGATCGGGGGTCAAAGGTAGGTTCATATCTAAAAACTGAATTCTATTCTGGTCCGGTAGTTTGGAGGTGAAGGTTAAACCTCTCCCGTGTCGTTCAAAGATCGCTAAAATATCTTGCACTGAACAAGTGTGGGTCAAACCAGGCGATTCCTTAAAACGCATCAGGTATCTGCGTATATAAAATCTACGTATCTAAAAACTTTTAGCACTATATCCTGGTTCAAACAGCACACCAGATCACGATCGACATCATCGACGAATATATTTTAGTGCAGGTCCAAGTAACCGAAAATGGATTGGTCATCTGCTTTGGAATAATCTCTAACCTCATTTTTTTCACGGGGTAGCCGGACATTACTCACACGCATTGATGCCAAAAAAGTAATGATATCACGACCGGAAATACCGCTTTCAATTTCAACAGTTCCTTCACTGAGAGTATCGCCAGTAAATAAGAGGTCAAGAATATTCCCTCCCCGGATGCATGCACTGACAACTTATTGCTGGAGATTCAAGTTTAGCATGACGTCAATCAGTAAGTCAGAGGAAAGGCCGTGTCCATACCTCCAATTATTCCAATCTATTTGTGAGAGATTAAAATCACCGGAAAATGTTCAGTTTTTAACACGAAACTGTTTTATGCCGGGGTCCACCAAGACTTCAGTGACGTATTTCCGTCACGGAAATGACGTCAAAAAATTTACACAATCAGATGGCAAAGAAAAGAAGTTCCTTCAACGGGAATTGAACCCACGACCGCTCGGCCCGTAACAACAGATACCGGGAAAGCTATCCACTGCGCCACGGTCACAGACTCTAGAGCCTTTACAAACGCGCCTTTTAAACTACCACTCTCCCGGTCGGCGTGGTGGTGTTGCCCTCTGGGAGCGGTAAAGTAAAGTAATTCGATATTACTGTGGCCTCCACAATTAGCACCTGCAACGCGTTACACGTCCGTCCCAATTTCAAGAAGTTCAATTTTGTCAATGCCTTACACCGTGAGGTGGCGATCTTACCCCAAGCGCCAGCCACGCTCATAGCATAACGCTAATCCAAACCAAAAATATCTCTGCGACTCGCGCCTGCCTCACCTGGCTGTAACACCGCGTTCCCCGTTCATGCCCTCGCCCCGAGAAAAAAAATCACAGCATATCCACGGGGTGAATGATGATGAGTGGGGCGAAGCTACGGAGGGAATCATCTGTAAACCGTGAAACTCTTCCGTGAAATGCGCCCAGTACATAATATAAAGAGTGTGAAACATCGTGTATATATTAAACATCAAACTTTTATTGTACTGTTGGTTTACGTGGTCCCTTCATTATCACTTGTGATCGGTGAAATGCAAGGAAGAAGTGCGCTCCCGAGCGAAAGAGCGCCAAGAGCGACCGCATTCCCCGCTCGCCCTGTGCGAATTAAAGGCAAGGCTAGAGGGAAGACAGGACGCGCGTTCCACGACGCGAGGTCGGTAGCATGCCCAACGAAAGCCAACGGAACGCGATCGTGCAAGTGCTCCGGCTTCGCATCGCCTCATGGTTCCATTTAGCGTCCCAAAACCAAATATATTGCTCAAGGTGTGCCTTGCGTTTTTCGTAGAAATAATTTCTTTATCATGTACATTAAGACGGAAAGTTGAAAGCTCACTAGAGTGTATCGACCGCAAAGTATGTCTTTTAGTGTGATTTAACTCTCGTACGGCAGGGTCCTCGCGCCGTTGCCGGTCCACCTCGCCCGTTGACGATCGGGAGAGGTGGCTACATACAACTACTACTACTACACTTTAAGAAAAACATCTGGCGTTCTTTCGTTCTGCTTTTACAAAACATCTGGCGTCTTTCGTTGGTTTATTTCATCAATCAACGGCGTTTTGAACAAAATTGTTATTGTTTAATCACGCACAGGAGAAATCTCACCAGGCACTACCTTGGAGGTAAACGATGGCTGCTAAAGGGAATGAGAGACAGAAGAAGTCGGCTTTTAGCTAACACTTACACTTCTACTTCTACTAACGTTTCCTACTGGAACATGCCAATGGCTGCTAATGGGGAATGAGAGACAGAATTCGGCTTTTAGTTAACGCGCACGCTGCGAATTTTTTTATTGTTCAACAACGCACAGGAGAAATCTCCCACCGGCACCACCTTGGAGGTCAAAGCGTAAGACTTGTTACGGACTACTACGATGACTACGAGGGACGAACGGGTGCCGCCTTAAGGAGCTTCGCCCCTAAAAACGCGGCCGGTCTACCGTGGCGGCACGACGTGCTTTGCGTTTCCCTCTAGTCTGGTCGTGGTGTTCAATCACATTTTAACATGCCGCGCGATGGCGACCAAGTTCTGCGTCCAATATGCGACGCTCTTGTGGCTATCACACCTCGTTCTCTGATTACGCTTTCACCGTTAACTACTACAGCTACCACAACGGTTTGTTTAATCATTTAACAAGAAGTTAGTTGTCGGGATGGAGATGTACCACCAATTATCAAATTGGGTGCATCCACGTTAAACGGTGCTATCGCTGCCAGACAACAATATACATTGTGATTGATTAGTGATCACTTGATCAATTAGCTTTTATATTGCGATAGGAATAATATGGACAGTCTCGGCTGATTTTTTGCCGTCGCCGTCGCCGCCGTCATGCTGCGAATATGTATAAGTCTGTAAACATACATCAACATCCCAACAAATGAGAACAAATGAGAAAAACGCTTCCGAAGCGCGGAATCGAACCAGCGACCTCCAGCGTCGCAGCGCGGTGCGCTAAGCACTACTCCACAAAGCGCAGATCCCTCAGGTAGCTAACGGCGAGCGTTATATACACACCCTTTACCGTTTGCAGTGCCCCGAGACGGCAGGCGCTTATAAGTGTTTCTTCATTACCGGCGAGATGTAGAGTCACTGGAAAATCAGAGTACCGCAAAGGTAGGCTGCACGCGGGCAACACTGGGCGGCGGCGGCCATTTCCCTTCCAGACCGTCCGGCGCGTTACTAGTGTGTGTTGAGAAGTGACCGATCTTTTAGCCTCGGTGCCGTGTTACACTCGGCGGAACGGCATTATGTGTGTGTGTTTCTTCAAGAGGGTATTAGAACTGATTTCGAGTCATCGACATGTATGGATTGGCTGCGTGGTTAGCGGTGTAACTAATGAAACGTACGGCAAATGTTTCCATGTGCTCGCGGACTCTCCTGATGGCTTCATCAGTCTCTGTTCGTGTTACGCCCGGGTGTGTTCGCTAGGTCCGGAGCTGAACATAGTTGCATAGCTCAGTGACATCGTGCGAGGTACCATTTACCTCGACATTTGGTGAATCTCGACTGTTTGCGCTAGCTTTGCAGTCGGTGTTCAGGTTCACTGCACTCGAGAACGTTATCGAACAACATCGAGAACATTCAACATTGCGTCCTTCGACTGATCGCTGATTCATAGCTTGGCTTGCGCACCATGCTTGCTGTTCAACTGGTTGATATGTGTAATACAATTTGTGTGTGTACGGTAATTGGAAGTTGTGCGCGACGTATTTATGTCTTGATTCGGAACGCCAGCAGCCGAACGCACGGGCGAATCGGCGTGCGGTAGGTAAGGTGCATCTTGCGATACGTAGAAAATAGGCCATCAAAAATGATTGACATCACTACTTAATTGTTTCATTTCCTATTTCTTGTTTCCTTAATATTCCCAACGTTGCAATGAATTTGCAAATATTTTGCTGTGTTCGGACAGTTTTTTTTTTTTGGCGTTGCCAGTGCGAAACAGCTAGGGTTCGGTTTCTGCACTGCTGCACTTTTTTTTTCATAATGCACTCTTATTAAAACTTCCTCGGCACGGTGCTTTATGTTCGTTTGATTAGAAATAGCACATCCCGCAAAATTTTAAAGCGCGTGCTACTGCAACACAGCATGTATATAGACCTAGGGCTCGCATAAAATCGACTCCCTCAATGCGCGGGATGTGCCTTTTTTTTTCTGTGACCATTTCTCAACCACTAAACAGTATTTTAGGGTACTCTCGGCGCAATGCAGCATTAGCAGCATTTTTTTTGCAACAAATTTAAAAATACGCTTGATAACATTGCCTTATACCAAGTTTATCAAGAGAGTTCCACGCTTCTGTTTTGCGCAATGGCAAATGATCATGCCACAATTGCGTTCAAAGTATACCAGTAAACAGTTATTATTTTAATAAAATTTCGCTCTCGTGCGTGACACGCTCATAACTCGGATAGCATGCGTAATCTGTTCAACAGATCGAGATATAAACAGCCGAACAAATAGAAAGGTATGTAGTTTTCAATATCGCTGACCATAGCGAACCGAAAAGATGAAGTATCCTGTCGCATAAGACCGTTTCCAGCAAAGTTAGTGTAGTTCACTGCAGGAAGGAGTGTTATTCGAGGGGGGTGAATTCATTCCGGCCAACTATGCAGCCACGTAGAACGGCGCTCTTTGACATTAATTTTTCCCGCACGGTATGCAAAAATAAACGAGATTCCCAGAATAGCTCACCAGTAATGTTCGATTGCTGGTGAGCTGCTCTCTTCTGGCATCTGCGTGCAGCGGCGTAGCAAGGGGGTAGCACACCGGGCCCGTGCCCTCCTCCTCCTCTCCCCCCCCCTCCCCCGAAATGTTTAGCACGAAATGACACTCGACCACATATGCCTGCCAGGCCCCCACTTCAGATCAACGAGGTGCCCCTCACCCCGCAAAAAATGTCTGCTTACGCCCCTGTCTGCATGACGCGTCTAAAAGCGACGAACTACTTCTGGGGACCGTGGTACTGCTAAATGTCCGGCAACGCTCTGCATTGAACGCGCCTGCACCCAAAGCGCTTGGAAGGGTTATGGCGGCGAGAGGTCACGTGATGCGAGTAAGCCAATCGCGTCGGCAGCGGCGCGCGGAAAACAGATGCGATACTCTGAAATTTTTCTAGTGACTCTAGCGAGATGGCGCTAGGAGCGCAACAGCCGCACCTAAAGGCGTCGGCCAGCTCTCTCGCTTCTTCTAATATTTGTGCAGGGAGAACCTTGCCCTTCCGCTGACTGCTCGCGCGGGCGCTCGAACAAGCTACCGCAGTGTTCATGATTCCCAGCAGATGGAGCTACGTGGTAGCTCTCATCGCGTGTCGCGTACGTGTAGCTAAAAGCGTTTCAGATGTCGTGCACGTAACGCACGTGTACTTTTCACGTTTGCGTACGTGAAGTCCCCACGTACGTGAAATTAAAACTGTCTAGTAGCTGCCGGGTAGTGATGGACGCGCGGTAGTTGCAGCGCGTCCATCACGCGCCGCTTTTCTTGCTATCGCATTCATTGCTTCGCCCTTGCGGCGAAACTGTGACTTTTTCCTTTAAACTTCAAAATGTGATCATATAATTTCTGCATGTAATGTTCATCAGCATTTGGGCCTCGATACACAGAACATAATACGAATGACACCCTGCGGAGAGTGACACTAAAAAAGAAACATTAATGGTTAAGAATCTGATCTAGTTATCTTCAACACTTTTTATAATAACTGTGACGCCACCACCTCGGAAAACAAATCTTTCCTAAACAGCTGGTGGCTCGGCGAAGCGATTTCATCATCACGCAGCCCGTCATTCAATCAAGTTTCACATTTAACGCACAAATGCGGATCGTGTACTAGTAAAATTTCTTGCAGTTTCCCTGCTTTGCTGGCAATACTTTAGGCATTTAGTTGAAAGTAGTCGAAGCTGCTGAAACTGTGACTGCTATTCTGTACATTACGTTCGCATTTCAGGGCTGTCTTTTTTCTTTGGGATTTGTTTCCGCGTGTCATGCACGTCATCCCAAAGGTAAAGAGCGTCGTCAACGCGAATCAAATCAAATCAAATCAAATTTTATTCATTCATAACACAATGTACAGGATAAGGATACACAGAAGGAGGTCCCGTAGTGTAAACTGAAATGGGACCTCCTTATCTTATGAACGAGCTTGACTTTTTTACCGCTCTCTCTTTCGTCTCGCGTACTGCTCCACAAAAGTCGGCGGCTATGCAGTGTGTCTGCACAATAATCATTTTGCAACGATATGCCTCTTCCCTTCAATTTTCGTGCGTTCTTTAGCAGTGATTGTTTTTAAGAATAATTCTGTAAGGACGTACTGACCAGCCCTCTGCAGGTTGCTTTCCGAAGTCTGTGAATTCGTGCCACGGATGCACAACTGATTCCCAATTTATCACGAAAGACATCGCGAACAACCTTATCCCGTAGTTTCGCCTCGGTTTCATTCCGCTCTTCCGGAATTTCAACAACTATGAAATTCGAACGGTGGTTGCGGTTTTGCAAATCATAAAGCTTTTATTGGTGTGTTTTAAGCAATTCCTGCACTACATCCACAGCCGCATATACTTCTTCGTTTTCGCGATCTTTTTTCTTTTAGTTCAACCATCCCTACTGAAACGTTCCGTATGCCATTCCAATAGTTCCGTATGTCTCCGTAAGAATTTTACGGAAATATACGGAAAACATGTGGATTCCGTATGGAAACATATGGAATTATTGGAATTGCATACGGAACGTTTCAGTAAGGATGCTACATTCCAAGTTGTTTAGACGCTTTTGAAAACCGTGTATAACTTTCTCTGTTGATTCAAGTCGTTTTTTGAATGAAGCGATATCTTCTCTAACTGCCTGTTGGCCACTCAATAACGATTGGAGTATTTCCTCTACGGTAGGACCAGGATTCATTTGAATATCGCCACGAACTAAGAGCTTGCATGAAATGAAGCATGCATAGGCAATACTTAAACACACATGTGGGCACGGAAATACAATTAGGAACCTTTCATCCCTGCTTATCCTGCTACTGAAACTAACCTGTACAAGAAGAACGAGACGCATGCTCAGCGATCTACGCCCATCTTTTTCGCCTTGGCCACTGGCAAGTCTGTCCTGCGGTGTTGTCTTCATAGGAGTTGAATCCGTCGACGTCACAAACCCGTGACCTGTGTTCCTTGCATCAAACAGTATTGGAAGGAACCAGACAGCTTCTTTGTCGATGTCGCATGTTGTCGCTGTTGGAAACGGCTTGAATGCGGGCGCATCGAACAACGGGACGGATGAGAGGGACAAAGCATGTACAAGAAGAGCGAGACGCCTGCTCGGCGACTTGCGCCCAGCGTTTTCGCCGCGCGCACTCTATGACGCTATGATGGGTCGTCTGACCCAGAACAAAGTTTTAAATGTAAAAGTACCGCCAGATCAGGCTACAAGTGGCAGCGCCGTCACCGCTTTGGCGTGGATAGGCGGCCTGTGGCAAGTAGGTTTATAAATAAATGATGGCGTACAACTTATGTCTCGAACGTGAAGTCTGTATTCCGCAATCTTACGAAAGGTATGATAAAACGTAGTTTAGAGCGAAGGAAAAGCCCCTACTCCGTCCCAGGACTGATTTAGTTTTAGGCGTCTAGTGTTCGTCTAGTATTCACATTCGTCGAAAGACGCTCACCTTTGCCTTTTTCATTATTTTATAACGCAACCTCTCGCACATCTCTGGATGGATGGATGGATGCTATGAGCGTCCCCTTTATAACGGGGCGGTGACAAGTGTGCCACCATGCTCGAAAAAAAAAAACCTTTACTCTTTTTTTTAGCGTTGGCCTAGTGTCTTTTCTTCAATTAAAACTATTTTACTCCAGAAGAAAAAAAAAGCCTTAAGTTTTCAGCTCCGTTCTGTGCCCTTTACGGCAGAATGTCCTTATTTTTTTTCCCATTATTTATTTTTGTCCTTTCTCTCTAGTTTTCTGCCACCAATACTCTAACCGTCTCTTATTTCAATCGCGGGTGCGTTCAGCTTTCCATTGTCTCTAAACCCCAAGGCGTCACGTAGGCTCGTGCCCAATCGTACACCTGGGTGGATGTCTCCACATTCAATCAGAACATGCTCCGCCGTTTCCTGAACTTCCCCACAGCACGTGCATTGTTCCTCTTCATTACTGAATCTCGCTTTATAACTACCCGTTCTAAGGCAACCCGATCTCGCTTCAAACAGTAAAGCGCTCCCCACATTGAATTGTCGTAAAATGCCTCCCTCCTTATTTCATTTTTGCCCTTTCGGTAGTTACTCAAAGCCGGTTTTTTCTCCATAGCTGCCATCCAGTAAATCCTCTCCGCCTCTCTGACTTTTCGCTTAATGCTCTTTGTTGACATACTGCTTACACTACCAGCCGTATATTTACTAGTGAGCGTCCCAGTTCTTTTTCTCCACTGTGTGTCCACGCGCTTCCTATACAAGTAACGGAACACCTTCTCTGCCCATCTACTCTCCTTCATATTCCTTAGCCTTTCTTCGAACCTTATTTTGCTCTGAGCCTCCCTCGCCTCAAAACCTGCCCATCCCATATCGCCCTTTACAGCCTTATTTGTCGTCTTCCCGTGAGCACCCAACGCGAGGCGTCCCACAGTCCTTTGATTTATATCCATTCGCGATTACACCTCTGCCTTCATGCACACAACTGAGTTCCCAAAACTACTACACCTTTCCACAGACCTCGAAGCACCTCGTACCTATTGTATCCCCACAATGCTCTGTGCTTCATTATTGCAGCGTTCCTCTTTCCTTTTGCTGCTGAGGCTTTTTCCTGTACCTCCATGTACCTGTCACCCTCATTTATCCATACTCCGAGGTACTTGTATTCGCTCACCCTCGGTATTTCTTGGCCCTGTATTGACACCGCCTGATCACAAGGGTCATTGAATACCATCAATCCACATTTTGTTACACTAAATCCTAGTCCTAGAGCTTCCCCTTCCCTTCCGCATATATCCGCCAGCTGCTGTATATCCTCTCGACTGTCAGCAAATAAGACAATATCGTCAGCATAAAATAATCCTGGAAGCTTCTGCTCAGTCATCACGCCGCCCTGTTTGTGTGACAGAATAAAACCAAAGTTGCTATCTTCTAGCGCTTTTTCCATATTCACCATGTACAGCATGAATAACAGCGGGGACAAAGGACATCCCTGTCTAAGCCCCTTGCTAATCTCAACGTTCTCTTTGCTACTCATTCCTTCCCATTCTATGCAAACTGTATTTTCTCGGTATATCTCCCTCAAAAGCTGTATACAGTCTTCGCCTATGTTCATTCCTTTCAATATATCCCACAAAATTTCCTGATTAACGTTGTCGTACGCCCCAGCGATGTCTAGAAAAGCCGTGTACAAGGGCCTATTTTCTATTTTAGATATTTCTATACACTGAGTGAGAACAAACAGGTTATCGTCTAACCGCCTGTCGACTCGAAATCCATTCTGGAGTTGTCCCAAAATATCGTTGTGTTCTGCCCACTTTTCTATTTTCATTTTTACTGCTTGCATCGCCAACCTGTATAGTACCGATGTAAAGGTTAGTGGTCTATACGAGCGAATGTTATCCTTTTCTCCCTTGCCTTTATAAATTAAGTTCATTCTACCTTTTCGCCAACTATCCGGTATTTGCCTGTCCTTTAAGCATTTTTCTACAGCTTTCAGCAGTACTTCTTTAGTGCTATTTCCTAGTTCGTTAATGAGGCTAACGGGAATCCCATCTAAACCCGCGGCAGTGCGCTTTCGAGTTTTCCAGTTGAAATTCTCCAGCACTAGCTCTTCCGCGGTTGCTCTCTCCGCCACACTTTTACTCACCGGGGAAATCCCCTGGACGCTCTTTTTAAACGAATCGGCTGTTACCTTTCGAATGTAACCTAGCGCTTCGTATCCTTCCAATTGATTTCCTCCTTCATCGAGAATATGCTGTTGCGTTGGGACAGACTTCCTACCTAGCGCCTTTATGTGGCTCCAAAATATCCTAGGTGCGGCCTCCTTTTTTTCGTGAATCTCTGTCACCCAGCGTTCACTTTCGCCTTTAATTTTTGCCTCGACCAATTTCTGTACAATGGATTTGTTCTCTAGTATATTTCCCATATTTCGTTGACTTCGTCCTGCGGTCGCTTGTCCTTTTTTGCCCTTCTATGATTCCGTGATGCTTCACGCCGCTTCTCGATCGCTTCCCGGATTTCCTTGTTCCACCAACTTTTTGGCTTCCTCTTTCCTTTCCAGCAAATAGTTTTCTTCTCTCTCCCTATCTCTTTCGTCATTAGATCTAATAGCTCACTGTACTCCCAGTCCTTGTCTGGTATTTTGCCTACTTCTTCCTCGACTCTTGTGGCTACATTTATTATTTGTTTGTCATTTAAATACGAGGTGCCAGACTTTGATTCTATGCTCTCATTTCCAGTTTTATATCCCATTTGTAATGTTATTCGTTTATGATCACTACCCAAGCTTTTAAACCCTTCCTCGTCTATTCTCATTTCTCTCAGTTTGTGATAAATTCCTTCAGACATGAGACAATAATCAATACTTGACTGTTTGTTTCCGACTTCCCACGTGATCTGGCCGTCACATTTAGGCCCCGTGTTAACTATCTCCAGACTATGTTGCTCGCAGAGATCTAGTAATAACTTCCCATTGGTGTCTGAATATCCGCCAAGGTCGTGTATGTGGGCATTCATGTCCCCTAGAAGGATGATTTCGGCCCCATTACCGAATTCCTTAATATCCTCACTCATGCAATCCACTATCTCCTGATTCTTTTCTCTGCAGTTATTTCCTGTCCACAAGTAGGCAACCCCTAGCCATGTTTTCTTTCCACCTACTGTGCCCAAAACCCAGAGGTGCTCTGAACACGTCTGTTTCACTCTAAGCCATTTGGCGCCGCGGTGAATTAGCATTCCTACACCCCCACCTTTCCTTTCTGATATGATCCTGTTGCACCCTTCCCAAACATAATTTTCAATATGTGGTGGCTCTTCCAAGTCTCTAAGGTGTGTTTCTGTAACCGCATAAACGCCTATCTGTTCTTTGTTGAACTGCTCCTCAATCCCTAACCATTTTGCCTTTTTTCTGCCACCCTGCATGTTTATGTAAGTAATTGCAACACGCTCCTTATCCCTTTTTCTTTTACTTTTTTTCTGGTTTTTCCCAATACTACCTGTCAAAGAGTCCTGGTTGTTTTCCCTGTTACTAGCTACCCCGGACTCTGAAGGGCCCGCGTGCGCCCCAAAAAAGCTACTGCGCGTCCTGCCAGCCGCCAGCCCACCTCATGACCAAGCCTCTTATCGAAGTGAATTCTGTCTCTTTGGAAACCGCCCCACCTGTGCACCTCCCTGTTTATATCCACTACCTCGAAACACTTCTCGCGACTAATTCGCCATACCTCTTTGTTTGCGTCGACAACCGCTCTTTGCAAGTTGATATTGCGCACTGGTACTTCCGGTATTGTGCATACTACTATTTGCACCTGGGGGGACACGGTGCGCATGTTATCGACCCCTTTCACCAAGGTCGTCGCTAGTCCTGACGATTCTTCATTCAACACGTCATTTAGCCCTGCCGCAATTACCACGAGGTTACGTCTGTGAGCTTTAGCTGCGAGTTTTTCACTCACTTGCCTCATGACTGTCCCCAGCGTATGTCCTGGGAATGTCCCTATCGAGACTCTCTTATCTCCTTTCACCCTTTCTTTGTTTGCCTCTGCGCATCGGGCTAAATTTGAGTCACCGGCAATAATGACCCGCTCAGACATTCCTTCTGTATCCTGCATCTGGCTGCTGTCTGGGTGACTAGCGTGAGTCACGGCTGCGGCTTTGTTCCCTTCCTCCCTCAAAACTACTTCTCGGAAGGTGGGCCCTGTGACCACTGCACCTGCATTTGCCATGCCTGCTGTTCCCTTCGCCTCTCCCGCACGGGGGGTCGTCGCCCTAATCCTTCCACCGTCACCTGCGTCTTCTTTGTTCCCTTTGACGACCTTCGATAGGCCCTCCTCCGCTGACCGGAGCCTTTCTCCGATGGCCTTCGTCTTTTCTCGCTCTGTCGCCAACGCATTCTCCAGCTCCGAGATTCTCGTCATGAGCCCACTCTGGACAGCCATCATGTTCTCCATTTTCTCCTCGAATTCGCATTGTCTGCACTTGGCGTCAGGTTCTTCTGCCTTCTCGTCCGCACAAACTTCCATCTTCCAACCTACCCCGCACCCTGAACATTTTACGGTCCTTTTGGCCATCGCTAGATCTGTTCACTGATATCCACGTATTAGAAAACTGTCAGAAATAATCACGGCGTACTAAATACACTACCCTAAGTCAAAAGGAACCACAAAATCAATGAACACGCTACACTTCAAGGCACTTGTGCGTGCACGTGCTCATTCTACGCGCGGACCTCAGCCACGTGGTGGCAGAAAAAAAAAACACAGTAGAAAGTAATACACAAAAAATATACAAATTAATAAAAGAATATATACAAACTAATAAACCCAATCAGGCTTTACGCTAACGCCTTATAGAAAGCTACAGACAGAGGCAAGATCAAATCATGCAAATACACTTATCTGTCGCTGTCGTTCCGGAGCTCTCGAAAAACACGTCCATCCTGCCTGACAGCCACCTGACCTGACGCCACCTGACGGGTCTGCAATGATCACCTGCAATGATCACCTGACGGTGATCATTGCAGGTCAGCGCCATTCCAGCAGACTCAACCACACCAAAGCCGTTCACCCGCCCCGTTCTCGAAGCGTAGCTCATTCATCTCCCTTTCTGTGTGTCCGCCAAAGGACTGGGATGCTCTTCCTGCAAACACCGTGCCCCACTCGAGCTCGATCGTTTTCAAAGACGATGTACTAAAACATGTACTATGTTAAATTGTTGCCCACCCCTCGTTTAAAAACCCCCGGGGTGTTTGAGGTATTGGGAATAAATTTCTGGACAGATACTCCTCACTGAGTCTCTTTGTGTGACTGGCTTCCTTAAAAAAAGCCTCAAATTATTTTATTTCACTCACCCTTTGAGCTTCGTCTTGGCGCGCAAGTGAAATTCGCCCGCAGTCGAGGTGGCACTGGCAATGTGAGCGCCCGCATCCTTGAACGGCCGCCGCTACGCGTCGTCTACGCAAAGACCAAGCGGCTAATCACTATACAATGCTTGAAACCATGCAACATGACTGCACATTTGTTGCGGTGGAACAACTTTGCGTTATTATGTTGCGTACAACTATTTTGAAGAAATTGTATCCGATTTTCATCACAAATAGCGCGGCCACTAGGCTGATATGGGCACATTTGACGTTTTAAAGCTTGCTAGCAACTCAAATAACGCAACTTTTGTTAACGCACCATGATAGGCAACGTCTGTTACTTCAATCAAGGATTGTAAAAACGTTTAAAAATGGCCTATTTGAGAAAACTATTTTCCAACTTCGGCGTTTTAGGTAAACCGCATACGTTCCGGCATAATTTTGATTAAAAAAGGTCAGCGTGAAAAGTACAAAATTTTTGAAAAGCCCCAAATATCAGAGTTCATACGTACCGAGTTTGATTGTCTCAGTGTAACTTGTCGGCAGCAAGAAATTCCGAAATATAGCTATTTTGTGCAGTTTACCACGTCTGTGATATTTTTCCTCAGAAGTCTTTCGATATCAAGAGGAAATACTATACTTATAAAATTGAATTTCACTTGTTAATTGAAGGGAATAAATATTGTTGCCAAGAATATCACCGTTTTTTTTACATACTGCAGCACTGTGAGAGGGATATTGCAGGAGTGGGATTATGCAACGCAGAAAGGACCGGAATAGACAAATAATACAAGAGCAGTAACAACAAAAACCATTTACAACAATAACGGTATTAATCTTCTGTTATACATCATGATTTTCAACAAGAGTAGTCATCATTTTGCTAGGTGCACTGAAATTTCGTATTTGGGAAATTGGCAAAAAAAGGTTTGTCTGCGGCAAAGCTTTGTACATACTTTCTAGGCAAACAATTATTTTTTTTGGCTAAACTAACTTCGAAATAATTTTTCTGTGCCTATGGTGACCAGGACCTCACGTTCCTTCTTATCTGCACACACCTTAATGATCTTTGTGACTTGAACAAAAATCACATCGAAGTGACGGTTCCAGGCGGAATCGAATCTACGTATTCTGCGTGGTAAACAAGTGCCTTACCTCAGAGCCATGGTAGTGCTTGTAGGGGCTGTGGAAAAAGACCCTGTACAGTCGCGATGTCGGACAAGGAGTCAAGTTAGCGGGTTTAACATTGCGCCGAAGAAGTGTAAAATCGCACCTGGCGTAGACTACGTGAATCGCTTAACGAGTGGGTGGTTAAAAGCTTGCAACGCATTACAGAGGGCTGCGCTATTGTTCCGTGCCTCCAGAAGCACCCACAGCATACACAAAGTGTGCAGGTATTCATGTGAATCTGCTGCGTTGCTCTAGTGGTCCTGGTGCTCGACTACAGACCCGAAGTTCGCGGCATCGAATCCTGGCGGCAGCGGCCGCACTTTTGATGGAGGCGAAAATGCTTGAGGCCTTGTGTACTTAGATGTAGATGCACGTCAATGAACCCCAGGTATTCGAAACTTCTGGTGCCCTCCGCTATGGCGTCCCTCATTGTCATACTCGGGTTTTGGGACGTTAAACCCAAAAAATGATTAATTAGGTACTGATGTGACCTCTCAAGCTCCGGTGATGATGACTATAATAAAGAAGAAGTAGCCACACTGGATCGCTTTCTCGTTCGAGTCGTCTTACGCGAATGCAAAAGGGACCCTGTGAGGTTTTCTTTTTATTTTTTTTTACTTCTTGCTCATCTGGATACCAAAGAACAAAGCCTGTATTCCTGCGCAATTAGTTGAAATGGCACTTTGCGCGCGCGCTCTGCTATACTGTTTGCACGAATACTTATCCGTAGTCTCTTCTTTTCACATTCTTCATAAAATTATGAGTTATTATGCTTACTAAGCCAAGTTACGTGATTGACAGCGCTTTGGCACTATCGACGTGTTTCACGTGTTCATTGTAGTAACAGTGAAACTTAACACCTCATCACAACGCTTTCTTCTCTCGATTACTTTCACGACAGTAATGCAACGAAAGCTCCGGCTTTGTGTATGTTTGTGTGTGGGACAAACATCTGTTTTCTTTAAGCGAAGAATGTCTGCACAAGTCCTCCCCATGCCCTTGTGACTTTCTACCTGAAGGCCGACATGGCAGTTTTGACCTCATTTTGGTTAGATAGGAACGAGGAAAGATCACCTCCAATTGGCATTGTCCCCCATCTTCACACTTAGCCAGATAACGTCCTCCCTTCATTTCTTTGCACAGGTCCACAAAAGGAGGAAGAAAATGTTTTGTGGAAATACAAGGTCAAGGACGGAGCCTCATCCAAGGAAAAGGGAAACTCGTGGCCAGCACGTTCGCAAACGTCGAGGCTTTTGAGCTGAAACTGAACCTTTTCCACCAGTAGACGCGTGAGTTTGATGTTTGTTACTTCCCTTTAATAGACTAGTGAGTCTAATGTTTGTCACGTTCCTTCCTGCAAAAGATTTGTGGGAGTTGCGAGGACACTGCTTCACACAGAGAAGCTTTGTCAAATACTGCGGGGCTCAAACAGAGTTCGAAGTTAGGCTCCCTAATTAACAAAAAACATTCGAGTAGCATCTGATTCTCTCAGAATCCTTTTAAGGTGGCAGTATGTACCACTTGGAACTGGCTGATCTGCAGAGAGATGAGAAACTCGAAGACGCATTTGATGTGAAAGACGCTGTGGTGTTTTTACGCTGGCCTCACATAATGAAACTTTTTGAGCTTGAAGAAACTAGCAGCAGCCATGAGAACAGGATATGCATGATAACAATACCGTTCGGCAGTACAAACGTCTGCGAACAGGCTTTCTCGAGAACGAAGTGCATTAATTCAAACTTGCGTTCGCGACTAACCGATGAACGCCTCCACGAATTTGCAAGTTGGCTAAGAATGTTCAGCACCAAAAGTCGCACTGAAGAGGTTTTTTTTTTTGCTTGTGACGTACGTTTGTAAATTGCGACTTTGTAGTATGCGTGTTGAAAATAATTATGATTTCTATTCCATGTACATTCGCGGATTTTTTCCCTTTGCCTACAAAGCAACCTCCCCCCCCCCTCCCGGCACGTCGGTTTCATATCACTCGGCCCTCCGCTTCAAGCGGTTGCCGATCACTGTCATAAGTGACTGCGAGAACATTTCTCGAGCCGATGTCGCTAAAACGCACCAGTCACACCTTGATATTCAATACTTCTTTTACTAGGGATGACACGTAGTGCATTTTTTGATGTGCATGAACCGCAAAGCAACTCGCAAATTAAAATTCTTATGGCGAATGGAAGGTGTGACAGTCACACATACTGCTCTCAACAAGTGCACGCACTGACCTTAATACAGCGCATATACACCCAAGCAGGGCCGAAGGCTTCTGTAGATCATGATAGACATACGCGCAATCATTTGACACTGTGCTAACACAATGGAACAACCTGCCCTTTGAGGACGTGCATGAGGCACGAGCCCGTGCGGACATGTCGTGAATAGCAGACGACGCAAGGAGCCGTCCACACCGTGACCCACATCAGGGCCACCTAGACCGACGTGCGCTGACGGGCCATCCAACACCCCCCCCCGCCCCATCTAAAATGGCGTTTCCACACTACCGTGGTTCAGCCAGTACCCACCAGGCGCCGACTCCGCTCGATCTCTAGGCCAATATCGATTCGGTGGCGCTTTAAACACTAGAATATCAAATGTACATAGACAACTCAATCATGTTACTTTGTGTGGAAGGTGGTGGTAGTGGTGGTGGTGGTGATGTTGCAGCAGGCGGGGTTAGCCTGGCCTGCATGGCCGGCAATTGTTCCGCCTGAGCATCTCCTGAGTTGTAGGGATATGTCACCAAGTGTCGAACAGCCTAGCGTCTCGCAGGAAAACCAACAAAATTCGTAGCACGCTCCTCCTCGTTGCCGCGGGCCCTTCAGGAAAAATGACGTCTTCAAATGTTTGGTGCCTATGACAACCTTTTTGCAAGGTGCGGACTATCGCTGCTCTTTCCATATCAAACTGCGGGCAAAGCCAAATAAAATGTTCAATGTCCCCGATGTCACCACAGAAGGAACAAAACGGGGAAGCGTATCGCCCAGTCTTGAATGACCAAGCCGGGGTGTATGCGAAGCCGGTTCTTATGCGGTACAACAGCGTCGCTTGTTCACGAGAAAGTCCGTTGATTACACATGCTTGGTGTGGAAGCTTGTAGATCGCCTTGAAATGATTGCGTATCGCATTTTTGTTGTTCTGGTAAGTTTTAGGCGTTCTTAATTTTGGAACAGATGTCCACGCTTCGCAATCAAGGGCATCAGCTTTTTCATTGCCTTCAGTGCCAACGTGAGATGGTATCCACTGAAACTTTATATTAAAGCTCTTGCCAATAAGGTGTTTAATGAGCGCCAGAGATTGCCTGGTGAATGTTTCTTGAGGTAGGCCACGATGCAGTCTTTGTAGCGCCGACTTGGAGTCTGTCAGCACTACAACATCTCGTGCAGAAAAGGATCGCAATTTTCACAAAGCCGCGGTGATTGTAGCGCTTTCTACCGTTGTGGACGAAACCACACTATCCAGCCGGCCCGACCATGACACGCCAAGGCAGGGTATGCAGAAAGCCGCTGCGCAGCTATCCGTTTGTGTGCACACTGATCCACACTGAGGTGGCCGTGGTGCATGGTACTCAAGTGGTCCAGCACAAGAAACTTTGCTTCCGCGGCTGGAATGGTGCGTTTCGCTGGTAGCTTGGGTACGCTGAAGTTACAGGCAACACCCACAAAAGACCATGGCGGGTCCATGGGGTGCCGTTTAGGAAATTTCAAGCCTAAATATCGAAATGTGTTCAGCGCCGCGTTGAAATGACAGCCAGTCCTTGCTCTGAGCCGCCGTACAAGCGCCGTGCCTGCGAAGGACTCTCCCAGTTTTGACAGCTGCGTCAATAAGGCCTGAGACGCCAAAAGGCGAAGCGGAAGAGACTCCGCTTCATTGGTGACCTTCTTGTTTGAAGCCGCCTGAGGAACTCCCATCACCAAGCGGAGACCCTTTCTGTGCACTGCCTCTAAGCGTTCGAACTGGCTCGGTGATGGTGATATCGGCGACAGCTGATAAAGAATGCGGCTTGTTATGAGCGCAGCGTTCAATTTAAGCATGGACATAGGATTGTTGCCCCAACGTACCCCTGCCATGCGACGAAGAGCGTTGATCCTTTGCACTGATGCAGTAACTATACCATCAACCGCACGTCGCCATAGTAGCTTGTTGTCGATGGTAACGCCCAGGAAACGGACATTTGTTGCACAACGAATTGGGTGGCCTCGAATATTCAGAGACAGACGTGTTGACTTCCATCTCACTCCCGGAAAGAGCATGAAGGTCGATTTTTCCGCTGATAAATACAGGCCAAGTGTCGACAAGTGGCGTTCAATGATTGAAATGGCGCCCCGTGCTATCCGGGCCAAACGTTTGTGCTCGATGTGGCTTAATAGTAGTGCTCGATGTGGCTTAATAGGTCCAAAACACTGTCCTGGGCACTCAGGCGTGGGCGAAATCCCGTCATACACGATGGCCATCGTCTTCCTTGCTCAAGGTACCAAGTTAATCTTGTACATACCATGGAAGTTTATACTCTACTGTATCTTTTTAATATCCAACAAAGCTGGAAGTGCTTCTAAAAGGCACGCTTCACTGTCTTGTTATTTAAAGAAGGAAAGAACAGTAGTACGTCAGTCACGCACAGTCAAAGCTTTCCTTGCTCTCCGCCCCCCTCTCTCCCGCCACCTTTTTGATCCTGATACGGCAAGGCTCCTGCTTTTTTTCACAGAAAATTGTGCTTGTTGCGGTGCAGAGACCTATATTTTAAAGTCTACCAGTAACAGATTAGTGTAAACGCCCAGATGCAGAGTATTATGTACGGGACCCGGGCCTCCTTAATAGTTTAGACCATCCCATGTGCTTTAGAAAGCACCCAAAACGCGGTATCAGATCTGGTTTGCCGACATACCTCGTGGGATGGAGACCCCAGTGACCAAGAAAAATATTGAGGAACACATTCATGTAGGATACAAAAAATACCCTAGGAGGGTGCTTCAAGTGATTCGCTATCCTCGGTGAGCCAACCACCGACGCCCCTCCCGAGCAGTGCGCCGTGGCCCCTAGGTAGGATTATGCCTCGCAGGGCCCTAAGCAGACGCAAACAAAGCGACCCGACCAATAGTAGCACTTGCCTATCAAGAGACCAGGTCATATTTCCTCCCAATTTTTTTTTTTACGAACATGATTCAAGATTGTCACATCATGCTCCCTCCTAGCTTTCTTTTACTTCCTCTATGCCGGCATCCAATGTAGCAGCGAAACCCCACGGACAAAGACGCCCCCCCCCCCCCCTCTTTTGAGCGGTGTCTTCGAAGTTGCCTTTACGCTAGTCACTGAGCTTTATGATTCTAGTGTAAGACGGGATCTTGTCTGGCCGGGATGAGGCGTGGCTATAGAGAACTCTGACCAACGAATAAAGTATGTGGTAAATGAGAAACGACGTAACGGATGCCTCACGCAGCAAATGAAAAGACGGTTTGCTTTTACTTAGTTCATTTCTTTGTTTCTTGGTGGTCGCCTTTTTAGCCACCATTCAGATCTCGCATAAGAACCTCGTCTTTTCAGTGCAGACACCTGCCAGGGTGATTTCTTCACAAAACGATCAGATTTACTGTAGGCCTGCGCTGCAGCACGAATCTTGTTCTATTTCCACAGGTCAAAAATTATGTCAGGGCTACGCGCTCGCTATAGCTTTATCAAATTTACTGC
>NC_051177.1:166746893-166874574 GCF_013339695.2 Rhipicephalus sanguineus
CGATGGATGGTCTGAGGGACGAATTTGTGAGGCCGACGGAGGCGGCGCTGGAGGAACTGGACCGCAGGCAGCTGCGTCGGTTCGAAGAGTTTCTTGGCTGTATTTTGGGAAAGGGATCGCAGTGTGCTGCCGAGAACTGAGGTGAAACGTCCAAGGTTCAACAAAAGACCAGCGTTGAGGAGCAGATGATTGTTAACGGAAGCACTGTCTGTGGGAGCGAAGGGGCACTGATAGCTGAGCCGGTGTGAGAGTGCGCGGCGATGGGGAGAGGGAGTGTGAGGCGGCGCCTTCGCCACTGTGCTGTCGGCGAGTCTACTAAGAAGACATCAACGCCATCACAACATGGGCTGGAACCAGATGACGAACAGCCCAAAATTCATATTGCGGCCTCTGCTCACCAGCACTTTATCGTTTCGGCGCACACTACCCGAAGTAACTTCCCGAGTCAAGTTACTGATTGAAACAGCCGAGACTTGCTGGTGTCCACTACTGTGGCAACATTTGCCAACGAGGCTAGCGCACCGAGGTCCAAGCCGTCAGACGGGCGTCTCAGTGTGGTGATGACGGAGCGACAGCAGGATGCCTGTGGTAGTGGTAAACCAGTCAAGGCGCAGCTTCTGTCGCAACCTGCACCACTTTCCTACAAACCCTTCGTTCAGAAGCTGTTGCCACAGACGTGCTGCAATGACTTTCTGCTGGACCCGCGCGGTGAGTGCATGCATGCAAGAAGCCCAGGTGAGGAGCATGTGGAGGCGATACAGCTGAACAAGCTCTATGTAGATGATTGTTCCAAGCTCAGAAACTTCTTGGCAAGGAGGACCGTTCACTTTTCCAGCAGTGTGAGCGGTGCACTCATGTACGACTCGGACAACCATCTAACAGAACATACTGTCGCACTGGGGCCGACGGTGGTCGCATGTATGATTGGGAGGACCACGCCGATGGTCTGAAGAATGTTCGCCGTGCGCTGAAGCGCCAAATTCAGGCAGCTGACATCGGCACCACCGTTCCAACGTCTGTGGACTCAAAGTCATCTGTCGCATACGGGAAGGTGGCTCGCCACCGCAAGGAAAGACCGCTGCGTGTGACAGTCTCTTCAAAGGACGCATTTTCGAACTGTGGTCTACTCATACGACATTAATCCGGTCATTTGCTAAAGGGAACTGTCAGCTTTCCGAGGAAGGGTATAATTTTCTCTGCCCAGCTGCTCCCGTTCCGCCCTCCCCCACTCCCCGGTGGAAAGATGTTAAGTGTTGTTGTAGCCAACTGGATGACTAGGAAGAAAGCCACATGGTACGACGGTGCCATCTTTGTGTTTGAAATATATTTTTCTTTCTGTTGTGTGGGCGGTCGTGTGGGGTCAGCGTTACAATATATATATATATATATATATATATATATATATATATATATATATATATATATATATATATATATATATATATATATATATATATATATATGCATATGCTGCAGCCACATATCGCAGGAGTGGGTAAATACAATACATTAAAAACATAAAGTGCGTTGAACATCGGTCATTAGTAATATACAATAAGAAATCATCGAATGATACAGATCGAACATGACCAGGCAGAGTATTCCACAATTTGATAGAATTTACAAAAAAACTATATATAAATGCCACCGTACGACGGACAAAAGCGGACATGTTCAACTCATGCTAATTTCGGGTGGTTGTTGGTCTAGCGGGCTGCGTAGGGGGAACCGTGCGGAATTAATTAATGTATAAACTAACTTCAAGCATCCAACGTCACGACGAGAAGAGAGACTGGTAAGTTGTAGGATAGGAAGATAGGAACTAGGTGAAAGATACATGTCAAAGCGACAATAAATAAAACGTACAGCTTTCTTCTGAACAGATTCTATTCTGTTGATATCAGAAATTCTGTGTGGGTTCCACACAACAGACCCATATTCCAATATTGGACGAACCAACGAACCAGAGTTCTATCAGTGAGGAGTCGTATGCTGAGAGGTGCTGATCGTAATTTGCATTGCAGGTAGCCTAACTTTCTAAGCGCACGGTTGCACATGAGTTCGTTGTGATGAGACCAGGATAACTTCTGTGTGAAAAAGGAGGCCTAGATATTTGTATTGCGAAACATTTCCGAGAGGGCGATCATTAAACGAATAGGTAAACGTAGAGGGGTAACAACACATGGTAAACGAGATGGATGCCGTTTTCCGGAAGTTTATTTGCATTGGCCAAGTGTCACGCCATGATTGAAACGATGCAAATGAATGATCATGAGGAGTTTTATTCCTATGATACAAAACAAAATCATCAGCATACATGCGGATTTTAGCAGGAATACTACTTGGTAGATCATTGATGCAAAAAATGGCCGCGTATCCGCGTGCTTCGCTGCAAATGTCGTCGAAAGACGATAGAAAAGGCGCTGCGTGAGATATGGACGCCATCTGGCAATACGTCGGGAAACATGAGCTTGTGCAGAGGGCACGGAGGAAGGAAAGTTCTTTCCTTCCTCGGTGGCAGAGGGCTTTCGTCGGTGTGCATTGCGTCGCATTTTCAGCGCAGCTTAAAAAACTAGGGTCCTTAGAACTGCGTATCTATGTATTTTCCATTAAAGGAACACACCAGCTATTACTTATGTAGTGATGTTGCGCCTCATATATGCGTAATACTTGCTTTTTGATAGGCCATGTACACTAGTATGAAGCTAGCCACTAGTTCAAAGATCGCTGTGCGTTCGGCAAGTGGTTCAACATTGGCCGCGTGGCTTAATTAGGTGACAGACAGACAAGCAGAAAGACAGACAGACCAAAATTTCTCCGTTTAAGTCTACCAAGAAAGATTATCGTCTTTAATAACAAAGAGCAGTGGGCCTTATATTGAACCTTGGGAAACGCCACACGTTACAGCGCAAGTGGAGAAATTCAAAGACCTGAAGAGTACGTACTGAGACCTATTGGATAGACAGATATATATATATATATATATGTATATATATATATATATATATATATATATATATATATATATATATGTATATATATATATATATATATATATATATATATATATATATATATATATATATATATATAGCACTTCATTCGTTTAGTTATTTGTACACTACAGCCGAACGTCGTAATCCTGCAAAATAAAGTAGTAGTAGTAATAATAATTTATAATAATAATAATAATAATAATAATATTCAAACTTACGTGACAAAAAGGGTAAGCGAAATGAGAATACTTCTGAAATGTTCCTCAGCCAGACCTATTGCCCTGGCCAAATGGATTTCCAGCTGTTTTCTTGCTTAAGTCGTGCATATGCTCCGAAATGTAAACGGGGAAAGGGATTGCAGTAACAGCTATTATGAAACAGTGAAAATCAATAAAAATAAAATTTAATTTTCAGCTTTCGACCTTCATATAAGCAATCACTTCACTAATGGGGTAAGGCAGGCCCGGTTCGTTTTTCATTTCTGAAAGAAAGTGAGCTAGTTTCAAGCGTGCCATTACTCAAAAATCTTATGGCGCTCAGTTATCATTTATTTATTTATTTTATTGATTTAACTGACAAACACAAGGACACAGAGATAAGAGGGAGAGAGCAAGCTGACAACTGCCACCAGAAGGGGCACAACGCCTGCCTGCTCTTTCGGGAGGAGGGAAGAGACAGAGGATAGGAAGGTAATAAACAGGTAGGAAGGCAAGAGAGTAGAAAACAGCAGGAGGGAAGTACGCCTGTCTGCATCATTTTTCCTGTTTTTTACCGCTTAAGCCCATTTTATGCGCAAGCGCACATGCCCATCGGTGAAATTGATGTAGTGGAGAGTCCGCGCGGAAAGTACGTGGTTTCAACTGACTTAGCGTTGCAAACACTAAGGGACAGCGGAGCTGAGGAGAAGCGCCAGCGATGATGTCAAAGTAATGCAAAGCTAGTGCGTCATCACTAAAGGCCGGATTTTAAGCCATTAAAAACGCGCGTTTTAGGCGCCAAAAATTGGCAGACAAAACAATGTTTTAGGCCTAAAACGTCGTAAATATAGTCAAAACCAGCATATCTATAAATGCAAATAATTTTCAAGCGAAGACGTACGCGACCTGTATCTACCACTGCTGGAGAGCTGAATGCAGCGGTCACTATTCATCACTGATGTTATGGCGAACTCTACTACGGGACAATGCACAGAAAAAAATTACAGGTTCCCTTGTGAATTCAACTAAGACGACTCGAAGGCGACAGCCATCTTCATTTTATTCTCAGTCGGTGTATTAGGGAGCCTACGTGAACTCCCGGTCATGTACGCTCCCTAGATGTAATTATCCTGCGCCGCCCCCCTCCGAAAGCTTTGCGCACGTAGCGTGGTTTCGCACAGCCCCCAGCATCGGAGGCACCTCACCTGGTTTTGCACTGCCTGCGTAATCAGCCCACCTTTGACCGAGTCACAATGTTATGTGAGGACGGTGTAGGTTTGTGCCACAGGAGCGAAGGAATGAGAAGGGCTGAACCAGAATCGACGCCAGCAGGGAACACGAGCTGTCGCTTCACTTGCCACTGCCAAGCGCCATCTTTATTTTCCTCTCTTGAGGTTGCGTCCTCTCCGGCTTTGTTCGCCGCCGAAAGGAGGACGCTACAACGGAATTATGTGGCGTCACGTCACATGACATCAAGCCAGAATTTTTGACGTCATGACGACGTCACAAATTTCTGCGATCTGTGACGTCATGATGACGTCATATGGTGATGTCATCACGAGAGGATGATTTTTCGCACCACTCGTCACCGACGTCGCAGGACGTCCTCGCGCCTGCGGAAACTGAGCCGTCGTCCCCGACGGTCCGGTTTTGTGTTTTAGAGAGGCATATAAGGCTTTCGCCTTAGAAACTACTTCGTGCTCATGCGTATACCACACAGGGCTTCAGGAACGCTAGAGATTTAGTTCGTAGTTCGAGCCGTAAACGCGGGAAGGCGTTCCTATTCCCGCTGTCGCGTCTCTGGCTGCACCCAAGTGCGCGCTCTTGTTGTGCGAGGCGGGGCTCGAAAGATGGCGCCAGGCCACGACCACTGTGCGAGCCGAGCCGGCCGGTGGCCGGAGCTGTAATGGGACACCGAAGTGGACCCCCTGTGGTGAGCGCGGGAGTGCGACTGTGCGCGGCCCCCGAGAGAAGGCAGAAGAGGGACGGCTGTGCAACTGGAGAGACGCCGTATTCTTGTCTCTCCAGCAGTTTTCTTTATTTTAGCTAAATAAACGTTGTTCTGTTAAAGTAACCGTTGTTTTTGCCAGTCTTTCGCTCACGTCTCCCGAATCGTCGTTTGCATCTCACAAATTCTGAAGTGGGATAGCGTACGCCCAGAAGTCAACCACTGAGACCAACCATGCCTGTCACTCGCAACGGAACATCTTCAACGGCTCCGACAAGTGAAGAAGATAGCGAATGGCCGAGCACCGACGCGGGGAAGGCAGCGCAAGCCGAGGCGTGCCCGACAGCGCATCGACCAGCGGCAGCACAACGACACCCGCACCAGCGTTCGACATGGCGGCAGTCCTTCAAGCCACCGTACAAGCAGCAGTGAGGGAAGCCATCAATGGGATCGCGCAGCTCCAGTCGCAACAGACAGCAGCCATGCCTGTAATCGGCGCGGGAGAGACATCGCGCCTGGTTCCTTTGTTCGACCCAACTTCGTCGGACTCTTCAACCGTCGACGCGTGGATTCGACGTGTGGACGACCTAGCGGAAGTCTACCGTTGGACCGACAGAGTAACATCTTGCCATGCGCTCGCAAAGTTGCACGGACCGGCGAAGATGTGGTACTACTCCCTCCTGTCTGTTAACAAAACTTGGCCCGAGTGGAAGGTGGAGCTCAAACGTGCCTTCCCCACGACAGCAGGAATGCAGAGGCTTTACCGGGAAATGGAAGACCGAATCTATAAGAGAGGTGAGCCTATCGAGTGCTACTATTATGACAAATTGGCAAAAGGACGTCGTTGCAACCTGAGCGAAGAGGCATGTATCGAATATTTGATCACCGGCCTAAACAATCAGCACACCATCCGAGCCATCAGCACCCGCACGTACGACTCTCCGGAGGAGCTTCTGTGTTGCCTCAAGCGTCTCGAAGAGCGCGTCGCAGCTGTCGGCTCCCGGGAAATAAAACATTCGAAGGCGAGCGAATTGCGGAATCTTGCGGGCCACGGCAACAACGAAAACCGAGCCGCGGAAACGGCCTTGAACGATAGTCAACAAAACCAACACAACTCTGAACCGAGGAGGGAGACCGAACCGTCCGGACCGAGGAGGAAAACCCCCCCTTCCAAAAAAGGAGGGCTGCGCTGTTTTAACTGTAACAAGTACGGTCATCTCTCTCTCAACTGCCCGAGTCCACAGCGGAGGGCGAGGTGCAGCATTTGTAACCGAAGTGGACACGAAAGTTAACGGGAGCGAACTGAGAGCGTACGTTCACCTCAGCAGTCAGTGTGTCACCATTCGGCGTCAGGATGCCGATCGGATCGGGATCAAATACTCATTGATAGGAAAGCCTCTGACCATCGGGGACTACGGGTCAGGACGTGTGACGCCGTGCGGTGAGGCGAACGTTAACCTCACAGTCGACCAAGCAACAGCCAACGTCCCCGTGCTGATCGTGCCGAACGAGTCACAGGCGATTCCTGTCATCGTGGGACACCCCTTCACTGAGCAACCTCACGTTACGATTGTGAGGCGATGGAACACCGTGCGCATCTTTGAGGAGGAGAAAAATGTGGACGAAGGTGACGACACGCTACAGTCCATCAACATTCCGGATCTTCCGAGGCGTCCAGTGTGCCTTTCGGCCAAGGAGTCGACGGTGGTTCCGCCGAACTACGTTGCGTTTGTCAAGCTCTACGTTACGGGGCAGCGTACCCAACGCGAATGTCTTTGTGGACGCCCAACTCAGGTGCCAAGAGGGGCGCGAACATTGCATACCACGTTGCGTCGTCAACGTAGATGCGGCGAACGAGACGTGCATTCCGAGACCAGGCACTCAACATCAAAGCCAAAGAGCGGGTTGCGCGAGCGGAGGTGTGCTACCTCGATGAAGAGCCGATGCAGGACGTGAAATCGAGCTGCAGTGCCACGCAGCCATGTTCAACGGCGAGCGCGAACGTCAAAACGGGCCCAAGCGTCACACCGAAGCACCGTGAGAAACTCGACCGAGTCATCGAGGAGTATCGCGACTGTTTTTCCGACAGCGTCGCAGAGATTGGCCGCACCAATGCAGCGGAAATGAAGATCGCAATTACAGCCGAAGAACATGTAAGGTATCGCCGATATCGGCTTTCCTTTGCGGAAAGAGGGCATGCGAAGGTGATCACCGATCGCGGAACTGCCTTCACGAGCGCCAAATTCAAGGCAACGTGTGACGCCTTCAGCATCAAGCACGTGAAAAACGCCACTGCGACGCCACGAGCTAATGGTAAGGTCGAGCGATACAATCGCATGATTACCTCAGCGTTTGCGAGCTTGACGAAGAACACGGACGGCAAAGACTGGGACACGACTTTATCTCAGGTGCAGCGGCGAATCAACAACACGCTTCACCAAGCTACAAAGACCACTCCATTTGGCCTGCTGTTCAACTATAGGCCACGAAACATCAACGGCGATTGCGTGGATGACACTCGAACATCTGCGGCCGAGAGCATTCGCGAAGACCACCGGAAACGGCAGGCAAGATACAAGAAACGTTCACAAGCGCCGACTTACGAACCGGGAGATGTCGTTTTGGTCGAGCGAGAGCCTACAGCGTATGGTGAATCAAGGAAACTCAAGGAGAAATACAAAGGACCGTACATCATCATGGCAAAACTGGCCAACGACCGATATCGCATCGGGATGCTGCTCAGTGCACGACGCGGGAGGAGAGCATACACCACCATCGCTCCAGTGGACAAGCTAAAGCTGTGGGGCCAGGACGAGATAGACACGGATACTTCAGACAGTGATTCCGACCGGGACGGTCGGTAATTGCAGGACGGCCAAGTGTGCGCGCTCTTGTTGTGCGAGGCGGGGCTCGAAAGATGGCGCCAGGCCACGACCACTGTGTGAGCCGAGCCGGCCGGTGGCCGGAGCTGTAATGGGACACCGGTGGTGAGCGCGGGAGTGCGACTGTGCGCGGCCCCCGAGAGAAGGTAGAAGAGGGACGGCTGTGCAACTGGAGAGACGCCGTATTCTTGTCTCTCCAGCAGTTTTCTTTACTTGAGCTAAATAAACGTCGTTCTAATAAAGTAACCGTTGTTTTTGCCAGTCTTTCCCTCACGTCTCCCGAATCATCGTTTGCTTCTAACACAAGGAAAACTTAAAGTTCTTGGTGTAGGTCTTCATGTAATTCTAAATCCTGCGCTAAATGCATCTCCACTACCGTGGAACCCGGGAAAGTTCCTAGCACGGCATGATTGGATGCCGGAGAAATGCTGTTGAGAGGAGAAATCGCGCGCCTGATGAGGCAGCGGCGCCCTCGTTTGCGCGCGGGGGTGAGGTTTTGGAAGCGTTTGTTGCAATTCTTAAAATAATTATCGCGATTAGTTTTTGGTTATACTTGTAGTAATAATATGTCATTCATCGTATTAGTTAATTTCATCTGGCATTGATCAATGTTAGCCTTGTTTTAGGCCTAAACTTGATCATGCGACAGACATACGAACGTCGACAAGCCGGGCCTCTGAAGCATTATGCATTTAAAAGAAGACGTTTAAGAGAGAGCGGTCTGCTGTCCCTGAAAATCGCGAATATTAGAGAAAATTATTGACCCAACACTGCACACTTATCAGTACGCGACTCTCAACTCCAATTGCTCCACTGGAAACTTCTTGTAGCGCTCAAAGTCGTCCATATTGAGGTTTTTGAGGAGCGTATTGATTGCTTCATTTACCTTTTATCGGAGACATAGTAATATTTCAGGCGAAAGGGAAATAAAACTGTCATCGCCTTATAAAGTTTGTCAAGCTCCTTCCTGAGAATGCTTCATTATACCAGGACCCTAATCTCGACATTTCAGATGCGTATTAAGCCGCTTTCCGTGCCGCGTTAAAAGACAAATAACTGAGAAATGATAGACAGCTCGGATTGTTCAGTCTGCAAATTTATGGTTCTGGATTTCTTATTGTCCACCTAAGCTGCAACTGCTGGCAGATGAAGACAAATTTACTTCACTTAACCACGCACCTCGAAGAAGTGAATCATGACGAGTGGGCGAAGATCTGGGTATCGTATGGTTGTTCATGTTACCAGAACGTTGCCCCATATAATGAAAATTGAATGACGTAAAGTGACATAAAGAGTTTACAACAAAGCTAGGTCCTAAGGTCCATAGTGTCTACGTTAAAATCGCCAACTAGTATAAAGGGTTTGTGCTTGTAGGTGTTTTATATTGTCCTTTCACACGTATGATTGATTTTCGTCTATTGCAAATCTTCTTTTATTCACATATGCGCATATATTTCGACTATAGCAGCGGTTTTCTCTATACCGTGACAGCGGACAGTGAGTGTCGACGACAGAGCTAGGCCCTAGGGTCCATAACGTGTAGGTTGATGTCGCCAACTAGTATAAAGGTTTTGTGCTTGCAGGTGTTTCATATTGCTTCGTCACAATTATGATTGATATTAGTCTATTGTTAAACCTGAAGTTTTGATTTTACACGGTGCTTTGTAAGCAGGGACGCGGACGCCAGACGAATGGACGGACAAGCGTTGACCTTAAGGTGCTTATCCTCTAAAACGCCAGCCAGGCAAACATCCCCAGCTTCATTAAAATATTTATCTCTCTCTCTCTCCTCTAAAACGCATCAACCATCCTGTTCTTTGATCGTTTTGGCCACTACTTCAGGTCCAGGCGCTTGCGTTGCTCTCTAGAAACACTGGGGTTGCTCTGCACGACGGGCTCTCTAGGTCAGTCTCCTACCGAGGCCAATCAAAACATGCGGCCGGTGGTGGCACACAGTGGCTACTGTGGTACCTATACCTGCAGGCAGCCAAAATAGTCACCTGCCAGAGTTGTTCAATCAGAGCAGTTGAGAAACTCGGTTCCGAAAGTTCACATACCGATGAACATATCTGCGAAGGTTAGCGAACCGACGCATTACCTGGGAGCGACATTAGGAAATGAAGCACATCACTCCCGTCCTTGCTCTCATTGCGCGAGTTACTGCTGCAATAATTACGAAAACTACTTTCAAGAAGGAATGAAGAATTGTGTTGTCGCTAGATCATCTGCGGGGCGTCAAGCGCCAGCGCAGACACAATAACAGAAAGCTGAGCAAGTTGGTTAGTATTTTTGTTAAAGGCACAGGGTGTGCAAACACGGACACGAGAGAGAAGTTAAAACTTGACTAGTCTCTTGTGTCCGTGTTTGCACGCCCCGTCTCTTTACCATGTAGACACAATGCTGATTTCCTCGAAATAGCGACCCTGTGAGTCGCTGAAAAACACGAAAATGCCTTATATTATGCCGACAGCTGATGATACGATCAACAGGCCCCCATAATTTCGCGACGCCGTGTGCCAAAACTGATGCATAGGGTCTCAGCAGAGTTTCGCAACCCGTATGACTGAAGAACCCTGGCCATGCGCTAATGCTGTGCGCATAGGAGAGTGCTTGATAATTACACGGCCTGGTTCAAATGCGAGCTCGTGCGATTCGGTCTGTTCCAGCTACGTGAGAACTTGGTGCACAACAGCTTGGTGCTCTCTCACCTTTATACGTGTATATGAGCACAAAGATGGTTGAGCCCTCCGTCATAGGAATCGGAATAACGCGAAAGTAAAGCATGACCATACAGAAGTAACTGAATGTTTACTGTATATTGACATAAGAGAGTTTGCACAATGTACAGTGATGTCTGGCAGCTATAGCATCATTTAACGTGGATGCACCTACTTTGATGATTGGTGGTACATCTCCATCCCGACGACTAACGTCCATGTTAAATGATTACAAAACCTTGTGGTAGCTGCAGTAGTTAACGGTAAAACCGTAATCAGAGATCGAGGTGTGATAGCCAGAAGAGCGTCGCATATTGGACGCAGAACTTCGTCGCCATCCCGCGGCATGTTAAAATGTGATTGACCACCACGGCCGGAATAGAGGGAAACGCAAAGCGCGTCGTGCTGCCCCCGGGCCGCCATTTTTCTCGGGGCGAGCGCGTGAGCGGGGAACGCGGTGTAAGAGCCAGGTGAGGCAGGCGCGCGTCGCAGAGCTATTAGGGGCGAAGCTCCTTAATGCGACACCCGTTCATCCCCGTCGTAGTGCGTAACCAGTCTTAACGCTAGTACCAGATCTTGACCTTCAAGGTGGTGCCGGTGGGAGATTTCTCCTCTGCGTTGTTGAACAATGAAAAATTCGCGGCGTGCGCGTTAACTAAAAGCCGAATTCTTCTGTCTCTCATTCCCCATTAGCAGCCATTGGCATGTTCCAGTACGAAACGTTAGTAGAAGTAGAAGTGTAAGTGTTAGCTAAAAGCCGACTTCTTCTGTCTCTCATTCCCATTAGCAGCCATTGTTTGCCTCCAAGGTAGTGCCTGGTGAGATTTCTCCTGTGCGTGATTAAACAATAACAATTTTGTTCAAAACGCCGTTGATTGATGAAATAAACCAACGAAAGACGCCAGATGTTTTCCAAAAGCAAAACGAAAAGACGCCAGACGTTTCTAAAGCAAAACGAAAAGACGCCAGCTGATTAACGAAAGACGCCAGATGTTTTCTAAATCAATGGTTTTCTAAACAATGAAAATTCACAGCGTACATGTAAAATTAAATTGAGTTGCAAGTCGTCATAACTCTCATCGAACCTTTAGTATAAACGCGCCCGATCTCACGTCGGTGATGATGTACTGGGCAGAATTCACGGAAGATTCACGGTTTACCGATGAACCTCCGCAGCTTCGCCCACTCATCATCATTCACTCCGTGGATATGCTGTGATTTTTTTTGGTTTGGATGTGCGTGACGCTATGAGCTAGGCCGACGCTTTTACTACACTTGGGGTAAGGTCGCTACCTCTTTGCCATCTGACAGTGTAATTTTTTTCTACGTCATTTGCGTGACGGAAATACGTCACTGATGACTTGGTGGACCCCGGCATAAAGCAATTTCGTGTTAAAATTTTGACTGCGCACCAAATGAACCAATTTCAATTATCTCAGCAGTATGAAATATATGAGAAGGCAGCAAGCTTGCGAGGTGGGGAAAAGAGGGCTTCTTCGCCTTCACTTGCGCACACACGTAGTTTTGGAGACGAATATATGCGGTGAGTATTATCGCAGTGGCCTTAATACGAGATAACTTAACAAGTGAAGCATATAATATTTGAAATAGTAGATATACTATATCGTAAGTTGAAATCTGTGTTTCGCAGCGAGGATGGGGCTTCCTCAGAACTATCGGCAGTCGGTAGAGAAGAGAGGGCGCCTTCTTGTGCAACAGGCTCACAACTGTGCCGACGAAAGGAAGTGCACGTGCGCCATGACTTAAACGTTCGAAGTCATTTCGCGAAAGTTTGGAGAGAGGATAAAGCAGATGCCGCTCATCGTTACACACACAGTGCGATATACAACTCCCAAAGATATATAAATTACATGCGCCCTGCCACGGTGGTCTAGTGGTTATGGCGCTCGACTGCTGACCCGAAGGTCGCGAGACCGAATCCCGGCCGCGGCGGCTGCATTTTCGATGGAGGCGAAAATGTTTGAGGCCCGTGTACTTAGATTTAGGCGCACGCTAAAGGACCCCAGGTGGTCGAAATTTCCGGAGCCCTCCACTACGCCGTCTCTCATAATCATATCGTGGTTTTGGGACGTTAAACCCCAAATATTATTAATTATAAATTACATGCGAATTACAATTTACTACGGTTTATTTTGCACCAAGGTACTTCTATTCACAACTCACGATAGTTACTTTATTTGATTCTTCTCGATCACGCGATCGTTGAGGCTTGGCGAATGGGTAACGCTCTACATCTGAAAACGTACTCAGAAAACGTCGATTTAATAAAGTAGGGGTTAAAAGATGTTGCATTAATAAAACAACTCCGCACAACCTACCAATATTTTATCTCACCTTTTTACATACCCTTTTGGCTCGTGCTCTCAAAATTTTTATTCAATGTTTAAATTTCAAGTACTTACGATGCGCTTACGCAACAGCTGCTCAAAAAATATATGTGATCAAAGGTTGTTGCCTGTAACGACCATTTAATGTATTTGAATGGCTCATGCGCCTAAAACTCCGAGCAGAGAAATTGAACCGAAGGAACAGGCTTGGCAACCAAACACGCACAGCACGCGGTATACAAATATTGCGCTTTAACGCAGACACGGAGGCCGAAGCCCAAACGCTGAAGTCCGTGATAGTAAACGGGCTGGAGAATCATTCTGAGTGCGCCGCAGCGATAGAACAGTCACGAAATGAAATTGTCGCCATACATGCAGATGCAAACACTGATGGCTAGCAGACGACACAAGGGTCAATCGACACCGAACGTGCTCCTGACGGCAACTCCACTCGATTTCGCTGGACATCGCACTTTAACATTCAGCGCAAATCTCTTTATGAACTTGCCCACTAAGGTACGTTTCACTAATTCGAGCACGACACACTGGCCAGCAGCGCCGAGCAGTCTTCATGTAGCGAGCGCGCGAGGTAAGAGCGGTACCGGAGTCCTCTCTCTGACGTCACAGGCGAGAGGGCGCCACTCAAAGATATCAAGGCGAATTGTATTATGTGATAGCATTAGCCAACGAAGGTCACAATCTAGCAGACATATAGCAGCACTGCATGTCATAACTCCAGAAGCGAACGTAAGGCGGGAGTAGCTTTGATTTAGCTCAAACTAGCCAACGCCAGCTATCATTCTGTGAGAATTTAGTCAGTATTTACCCTCATTTAGCAAATACTGACCATTTCTAATTAGCGATGGTGGCACGCGAGTAATTGTGGTAAACCAGGGCCCCACTGCTCACATGTCGCGGGAGGGCGGATACGGAGAAGTATTGCCTGAGATATTCTCAGAGTTTTTCAAACAGTGCAAAAACGGGACACGAAGAATAGACCACACAACACAGGTGCAGGCTTCCAACACAGCGTTTTATTGCACAAAAGAGAAATATATAGCCACAAAAGATGCAAGGGAAGACACAAGATACACAAGAGAAAAAATCCGGCAGATCCCACGCTCTGTGGGAGTCGGTGTAATGCGAAGCAGCCAGCAGAGAGCTGCATACATCGCTTTGTTTATTTTTGAGCCAATTGAAACCATTCATGCCATGGCCTCTAGTTCACCAGTTCACCATATATCGCATGTTTGCCATGCACGCGTGCGTGCACAACGTGGTATATACCATGCCAATGAAACGTATATTCTGGTATATACACTGCATGACCAGTCATTTATGTTCATCACGCACTCCTGTCATGCCATACCAATTTTGGTATATATCCAGTTATCTAAACTGCCGGAAGCGCACAATAACAGCGTCATGTAAATGATACCGTACATGACATACATAACATAATTCGCATGTTAGCACCTGCCATTTATGTTCGTCATACAGTGACATCGCAAAATACCAATTTTGGTGTATATCAAACGAGCGAAATGGCCGCGCGTCCACCCTGAGCATAGCATGTGAATCATGCCATACATGGCATTCATGTCGTGGTTTTCATGTTACCACCTGCCATTTATGTTAGTCATACATTCGCGTCACGCAATGCCAGTTTTGGTGTATATCAAGCTAGCAAAACGGCCGCGATCGGGCAATTGCGTAGCATGTAAATTATGACGTAAATGATATGCGTATCATAATTTTCAAGTTACCACCTGTCATATATGTTTTTCATACAGTCACGTTGCGCAATACCAATTTTGGCGTATATCAAGCTAGTGAAACGTCCGCGAATGCCCCATGAGCGTGGCATGGAAATCATGACATGCATGTCATGCTTTTCGTGTTACCGGCTGTTATTCATGTTCTTGATACAGTCACATCGCGCAATACCAATTTTGGTGTATACCAACCTAGCGAAACGGCCGCGAGTGCGTCATGAGCGTGGCATGTAAATTATGTGGTGCATGACACGCGTGTCATGATTTTCATGTTACCACCCCT
The DNA here is from genome assembly GCF_013339695.2 of Rhipicephalus sanguineus. Classification (NCBI taxonomy): domain Eukaryota; kingdom Metazoa; phylum Arthropoda; class Arachnida; order Ixodida; family Ixodidae; genus Rhipicephalus; species Rhipicephalus sanguineus. The sequence goes on from NC_051177.1 coordinate 166,762,040, forward strand.
AATTTACATTCGTCATACAGTCGCGTCGCGCAATACTAATATTGGTGTACATCAATCCAGCGAAACGGCCGCGAATGCACCATGAGCGTGGCATGTAAATCATGACATACATGACATGCATGTCATGCTTTTCATGTTACCACCTGTCATTCATGTTCTTCATACAGTCACATCGGGTATTACCAATTTTGGTGTATATCAATCTAGCGAAACGGCCGCGAGTGCGTCATGAGCGTTGCATGTAAATCACGACGTGCATGACACGCGTGTCATGATTTTCATGTTACCACGTGTCAGTTATGTTCGTCATGTCGAAATGTCTCGTCATGCCAGTTTTCGTATATATCCATTCATTTAACGGCCGCAAGCGCCCCGAGACCATGTCATGTAAATCATGCCGTGCATGACATGCGTGTCATGATTTGCACGTGAGTACCTGTCATTATGTTCGCCATGAACTCTCGTCACTTCAAACCAGTTTTGGTATATATAAAATTAACGGAATGGCCGCAAGAGCCCCAAGGCCGTGGAATGTAAATGATGCTGTTCATGACATACATGTCATGATTTCCATGTTATGACCTGTCATTTATATTCGTAATACGGCCATGTTATCCATACAAATTTTGGAATACATCAGATTACCGAAACGGCTAGGAGAGCACAATGTCGTAGGCGGCTAGATAGATAGATAGATAGATAGATAGATAGATAGATAGATAGATAGATAGATAGATAGATAGATAGATAGATAGATAGATAGATAGATAGATAGATAGATAGATAGATTCCTACAGTACTTACTAGAGGGAACTCTGGCGCTAGTGTCTATGGGAGCTGCAACGCATGACGCTTCAGCCAGCATGGGAATGATGGGTAATACACAAATTTGCCTAAACATCGTACTTTAGGCTCCGTTTGGCTCCGCGTCGGCTGCATCCGCTTTTTCGCAAAAAGAATTTCAGCAAAAGTCAGCAGTTTCACTTCGCCACTTTAACTTCTTTAGGCTCAGTGATTCAAATCTGGCCACGAAGTTCACAACGATCCATTCTTTTATCCGAAAGAAAACCAAAACATAGCAATAAACAAAGCCACAAGTACGTTTGAAGCCGCAAGCACGAAGACTAGGCTAATTTGTGTACTACCCATCATTCCCATGGTAGCAGAACGATCGCAGCTCCAGAGTCCCCTCCAGTTAGTTTTAGGAAACTCTGTGAGATAGATAGATAGATAGATAGATAGATAGATAGATAGATAGATAGATAGATAGATAGATAGATAGATAGATAGATAGATAGATAGATAGATAGATAGATAGATAGATAGATAGATAGATAGATACGTTCAAACTCGCAGAAGTTCGCTAAGAAATGCTTCGCATTTGAAAAGCATGACTAAGGGTTGGAAATCTGATATCTTGCAGATATCCGAGCCACCAACTTGATCTGGGGGCCTCCGGCTCCCCAGATTCGAGTTCCTCAGGTCTCCAATAAAGTTCTTGTCATGTCATGTCATCCGATTTCATTGTCAGGTAACTGGATGGACGGTGAACTGATGCGCGAAGGGCCCCACATGATGATGGCGAATCCTCAATAATCTCGCGCGTGCGCTGGTCTGCATGCTTTCTGACGATGGTGACGTGAATAAAATTCGGTATGCAATTGCAAGACCTGAAACGTAGCGCCAATTTGTTGCCTGGGGTGATCATTAAGGCATTGTCCTGTTTACCCTACGTAGGAGCAGCCGCTGCCCAGAAGCATTGCAAAATACCTTAATGCCTTGATGTAACCAGCAACGGGCGCCTGATGTTTTTTCTCGCATTCTTTCTCCGGAGGTTCATTTCAGAGGTCATGTTTGGAGGTTCAATGTGAACAAGGCTCCCGTGCGGGAGCCGAAGCGCTTTGTTTGTTTTCAAGTGTTTTTTTATTGTGGTCCGTGTTTATGCCTTTTCTGCAAGGGTCATTACGGTTGACCTTCACGCATAAAGCGTCGAGTTTTCCTGGGGCCGAGAAAAGAGCTGGAACTACCGCCCTGCCTGCCGTCTTCTTTAATCTGTGGGACACTCCGCACGCTTATGGAATGACAGCCAGCTTCGATCTGTCGACCGCAGCGGCTCTGCCGGGCTGTTTTGCTAATAGAATCTCGCTTAGCATGCCCTCTGCTATCGCTACCAGGAGACACCTCGGGAAACCTGCTCGCAGTATCCATTGTGCTTGACCTTCAAAAGCCATTTCAACTAGTCTTTGCTTGACATTTGGAGTGCATTTCGGAGGGAATATATTATCTCACTTTTAAAACGCAATAGCTGCAGTGAGGATACCCTGATGTACAGAATGCTGCAATGTGCGATAAATACAGAATACCTGCTATGTGCATTCACGAGTTTAGTAATTTAATATTTCCTGGAGATTTACGCGTCAAAGCTGCGACATTATTATTAGTCACGCCGTAGTGCGGCCTCCCAAATGTTAGACCACATGGAGTTCTTTAACGTGGACTGAAATTTAAGTAGATAGGGCTCTAACATTCTTACCTCCATCGAAAATGTGAATTCCGCGGCCAGAATGGAACCCACGATCTTCCCGGCAGCATCCGAACACCGTAATCACGGTACCACTCTGCAGCCTGTCCTAACAATTTTATTCGTGGGCGGAATGGACAAGTACACTATGTTACCACCACACTATGTTGCACTATAGAGAAATGATCGGTAATAAAAGCCAACAGCAACAACGCAAAGTAGGCCATCACACTATCAGCCGTGACCTAGGTATTTTTTCAGAAACAGGCGCGCCTACCGAAGCAGCAAAGGTGGGACGTCAAAGGCAGGAAGGACGCGGCGCCAAAAATCGACCTGATCCTTTATCTGCGTATAAGAAGTATAGCGGAAACAAAAGGTCCGATGAGCGGCGTATCGACCTCGACCAGGAAGAGGGCTTTGCGGCGTTCTTTCAAGCTGCTCCGACTAATGAAGCCTTCTTACAAAGAGAGATTTAATTTGCACGACATACTTCGAAGCACACGCTCTGAAAATCAGTTCAGTGTTAGTTGATGCTGCATTTGGTCTCTGAGATCGGAAGATATCTTTGGACGAATATACAAATGCCTTACGCTAAAATATTGCCGAGAGGATACTGTAGCTAATTGTCATAGTGGACATAACATTGGAGAAGTCGGCCGGCTAATGGTGAAGAGGGTATACAAAAGAGAATCCTCGTGAATTCTGCCCCTGGTCATAAGAACATTCCGTACAGGATAAGTCATTCTTGATATCTTTACTAGTGTGTTTTAGTTGTAATATATATTTCCCAAGAAACTAGTTTCTTGTATCTCCGTTCGATATAGTTTCACTTTCAAACAATGAGCGTCGCGTCAAAAGCATCGGCAGAGAAATGATAACATGTGCCGATATTTGCAAATACACGTATGAACCACTTTGCCATGAGCGGCTTGGCTAAAGAACGAGAGCTCTACTATGTGGGAACTTGTCAATGCAGCTCTTTTTCTGCAATTTGCCCTGATTTCACAAACGCAGCTAGAGCAATATTTGCTTGTTTGCCTTAGAAACAAGAACAAATAGTTACACGACCAGCAGATAAAAAAAAATTATTGAAGTATCTCAAAGAAAACGCAACTTGCTCGTGACAGACATTAAATTCGGTGCACAAATACCGTTTCAAGTTCGTCAGTAAAAATAATCTCAGTGCATGCCGGTCGGCAGATCCGCGATTCCTACGTGCGAAGGAAATGACGAGCGGAGGCACTAATACGAATCAACGTGACGCAAAGGTCGAGAGAAGAGCGAACCACTTGCAATGGACAGGAGTGGAAGTTCGACAGATACAGGCAGATGGAAAGAGGTTGAAATGCACCTACGCAAATGTGAGCTCAGCAGTTTTAACACGAGCCAGGAGAAACTCTTCGATCGATGCCTTGGCCCACCCTCTTAGTTGTATACGGCGACGTTTTCTACTTAGAGGAAATGAAAGACCCCGACTGCATTTGCCGGGATTGCCGTGGCCCACCAAACATAGATGCTTCTACGCACACGCAGACACATTCTCTGTAGTAGGGCGGTGTATCTTGATATATACGTTGCTGCACGTCTTTCGTCCTATCCGCCACGTTAACGGAAGGGCACAAAGAAATAATTAATATACTGAAGCGAGCGGTGATTTCGGAGACACCACAGCGGTCGAAATAAAATATTTCCAATGGCGCCACTTCTTTATAGTACATACCGCTGCCCTAGGTTCATAATGGTGTAATAGTAGCGCAAAAAAAGACGAAGACAAGAAAGTGAACACCACAAGCGCTTGTGGTGTTCACTTTCTTGTCTTCGCCTTTTTTTGCGCTACTATTACACCATTATGAATCAGCTGACGCAAGATCAGAATCAACACGGAAGCCTTCGTGCTTCAGTGATGGTAAAAAGTACGCTGTTGCGAAATATTCTATACCCGCATGAATTTTCCGTTCTCTATTGTTTTTTTTCTTTTTTTTTTGCAGTGAAATTCACCGCAGCCGGAAGCTTACGCTGCGGCACTACAGCGCGCTTCAATGCGCTTCAAATTAACGAAGCCCATGTTCCGCCTCATCCGCCATTGCGATCTAAGCGACCGAGCTAAATAATTATTCGTGAGCTCCACGGCGTCAGGCCGCGATAGCCGCGCTTGAATGGGCAACTTATCGGGTTTCGACACCAACTCGCGCATTCGACCTGAAGCGTGATGGTCTAGGATCATGGTTGACAGGTATGTCGCGGCAGCCAGCATTATCGACGTCCTGTGGCTTTGGTACAGGCGCCGGGTAAGGTGAGGAACAAGCGTGGTTTAACGGCAGCGACATGATGGTACGCACTAACGGGGCGCCCCCAGTGATCCCTTCCTTTCGCGCTTACCTCTGTATCGCTGCCATTTTTCGGTATTTTTATCCTGAATAATATTAGTTATTTATTTTTTTACTTTCCAGGACCTACTTTTCGGCGTACAGAAAAGCACAGTTAAGAAGCGTTTCACGAGGCAAGTAATGTCATCGACGCGGTCCACGGCTTGCTGCAACTTTATTATTTTCGCACATACACGGTACTGGTTATCCTAATGCGACTTATTAAATCCAGCTGGATCTGCTGTTTTACAACGGGGGAAAATATCGTCGCAAGCCGGAAGAATATTCGGATCTAACCTGATCAGATTATTCGAATATCACAGTCCTGCGCGCCGCGCAGGTGCTCATTTTCAAAAACAATTGCCTGCCCATCTCGAGCGCCTTTCCAGTCGTCTTCGCCCGCTAAGTAACTAAATTTTGACTATGTAAAACGTTACGTAGCACAGAGCTCCCAAAGTGGTTTTCCGCAGTGCGAAACTTCGTCTTGGCCCTCCGGTGATGCGGTTTTGGCGGCTGCCGAGGGGGTTGCGTATTTGTTTGCCTCGTCACTGCTTCGCACCGCGCTTCCTCACCGCACCGGCTGCGATTAACTGGCACAAGCGACACGTGGAGGAGGTATTGCTTGGTCATTGGCTGCGCGCAGATGACGTAAACGTTGACGTCGTGTTAGCGTTGCCAATTTGGGCCTATTGTAACGACGACGGGCTACGCTTTCCCTCTGAAGGGTGTACAGACCGAGGGAGAAACCGAAACCAGACGAAGCGGCCACAAATGGGTTGTGCTATCACTTGTAAATTGTTTATACAACATCTCTTCGCAGAATTCTCGCGGCTGCATGTTCACACCGTACGAGTGCTCCATTATCGTTTGATCCCAAAATTTCACATAGGGGTTGTTTACTGAAGCTTTAAAGAAAAAGCCAGTGGGAGGATGTCCGGTCTGTTGGAGTATCGCCATGGAAAGAACCGCGAACAGTACGTCATCTACGCAAGACTGCTCGCATTTCTTATCAAGCGATTGTAGCCTGACTGGTAATAAGAATATAGTACAGTCATCCACGAAGCAATTAAGGACGACTCAAGCTTCTTTTTATTGCCGCCAAGGTAAGAGCGCGATAAACACAAATACGAACAACGGTGCACTAACGCGCTACCCTGTTCGTCTTTGTTTCCATTGTCCCTGTAGATATAATCAACATTTTTCGCATGTATATTGTACACTCATGAATAAAACGTTTCACCTAACCGCAAGATTACGCACGGGTGCGAAGAGAGCGAAGAGAGAGACATAAATGCAAAGGAAAGGCAGAGAGGTTAACCAGGTTGTACCCGGTTCGCTACCTTACACGGGGGGAGGGGGAAGGGGAGGAAAAGAATATAGGACGCAAGGCAGAAATAGAGAAGAAGTAATACGCGCGCACGCGTATCAGCGTTCACCGCGCACACTTCGGCAGATACAACCGAGAAATATTTGAGACTGCTTTCTCTGCGGCTGTCTAAATGTAGTCTATAATCCGAGATGGTAAAAAAGGGCTTGCAAGAGCAGGCTGTAAGGAATTCAGAACTCCAAGGAATCCAGAAGCTGTCATTTAAGAGAAGTCTGATGGTCTTTGGAAGTAGGAGATCGCCGTGTGCGTCCAGGTTGGGTAGAAGTACACTGCAAACCGTTTCACACCCTTATAGGTGTATTTGCGATAAAAACACCTATCGTACACCCTTTTTCTGTCAATATTATCCGGAAGGGTGTAATGTCTTCTTTGCACACCCTTCGCACACCCTTTTTTTTCATTTTTGGGTGTACAATGGGTGTATGTTCTGTTAAACACCCATGGGTGTTCTTTGGATTTTACACCTATGGGTCAATTCACGCAGTGAATTGACCCGTAGGTGTAAACAGGTATCGTTGTACTGCTCAATGCAATTAACTGAGACATTGAACACCACGGGCAACGCCTCCTGAAACCACAGGTCACCACCCTGTTCGACAGAGCGTCTTGGCACAGGATACTGTTTCACGAGGCACCTGAGTGTGAAGCTACCTGCTCGTGAATCAGTAATGGTTCACCTTGGTCTGCTAAGCTTGCCACTCAATTTTCATTCTTTTAGTTGTGCATCACAAGTCTGCTGTAATTGCAAAGACGCATGTATTTCGCCTACTTTATTAGGCAAGTGGTAGTGAAAATAAAATATAGCATTGTCGTGCCTGAGGTTCTGAATGCAGTGAGTCAACTGATGTTACTTATTTTGAGCTCACATATATTTAAGCCTTTACATCCAGATTTATTTTTGAGAAATCATTTCCAAAATAATTTCATTTATTGCTTGATTGGATTGACACGTTGAATGAATGCCCGGAATACATTCGGAATAATATATGTATTTGTTTAGCATTCAAAAGCATTTGTTCAGTTTAGAGACAGTTGGCTTCACTGCTCTGTGATCATCGCAAACACCTCTCCTAACGCTTAATCTATAGCATACATATACAGTGAAATCTCGTTGACACGATTCTGCATAATACGTTTTTTAGCCTAATACGTTTTCGTTTTTATTTCCTGCCAACATCCCTTGAAAATAATGCATTTTCATGAGTTTAATACCATCACATTTTTGCCAAAACTGGATAATACGACCGCGAAAGTGGATCTTGACCGATTTATCGAGAAATCCTGCGTTTATTCTTCGCTATGACAGCTCGCACCGCGTTCCAACAAGCCACGATCTGCGCGTAGCAGAGCCGCTGAGACCACAGCAGCACCAGTTAAGCGGCAAAAAGATCGCTGCGAGGCGATCTTTTCTTTGAGATTATATATATACATATATATTGCCGCTTTGTGACGGCCTCCCCTCCAGTGAAGGGAGACTTTAAGCCCTGCTTGTAGTCAAGCAGCCCTTACTGTGTCGTCGCAATGCTTACTGCGATTCGAATACACTGTGTAAAGCATAACAAAACATAACACTGCCTCAGAAAGAAAGCTGCGCCCACGCGACCCAATAACGGCCGGGGCGCCACCTCCTCTGCCGGCGCAGCCGCCGCGCGTGCGCAGCGCGCGGAACAGCTCTATCACCACGTGACCTAAGCAACGCGCTTACGCGCTCAGACACGCCGCCTGACTCCATCGTTTTCTGTGTGTGTTGTGCATCGCCTCCCGATCGGTCGAGTTTTGCAATCGGTGTGTTTCGGTTGTTTGAAGTGTGCGTGCGCTGTGTGCTCGTCCTTTACCTTCTGCCAGTGCTGCTTATTACGAAGATGCACTATACTCAAAGGGAGACCTGCAGCTTCATATCGTGGAGCACTCGAACTGAAACGGTATGTACCACTATCACGTTGCTACGGCCAGCGCTTTGTTAACTCCGAGAGCGCGATCTAATGCCGTTAACTAAGCTTTTCTTAACTGGTTGACGATCGGTGAGCATTTGTTAACGTAGCGAGCATATGTGAGTGTATTGTTTCATCGGGATGAAGGCAAAGTTGTGTGACATTAGGCGCGGGCAAGCTTTGGTTTGTTTGGTGTTGAAAGCAGTGTGCGCATGCGCGGCTGTGATTCGGAGGGGGATTTGAACGCAGATGTGGCGGTGCCAGCGGTGCCCTCCTGTCGGCGGTGGTGTTGGAAGGGGGCCCCGCTCTCGATGAACCACTATTTTGATTTAAGAATAGTTGGGTTCTGACGGCGCCTGTTACCTCTAAGCGTCAAGCGTGTCTAAGGCGCGTATGCTTCGGCCTGTTGGTAATTCAAGTGCATTTTTTTCGCACAAGAAAAAAAAAACAGGACAGAAAACGACGTGGTGTCCGCGTCGTTCTTTTCCGTCCGTGTTCGTTTTGTGCGCTAAAACTACCGTGATGCTCGGGTTGATGCGTGTGGGTCATTTTAACGCAGCATGTTGCTTCGTTTTAGGTACGCCGCGCGAAGCTCGCCTAAGTGCTAATACATTCCGTTTCGTTAAATTCGTACCGACGTTTTAATTCATCCGTAACATAGGTTTCCTGATAATGCCGGCACCCGTGCACGGGGAGCCGTTCGTTAAACTTGACTTGTGTTCGAATGAATTTTTCATGTCTGTGTATGGCCGAATCGCCTGAACTACCTGAACTGTGCAAGCGCTAGTTCGAGCATCAGTGTGCACTTAGACGTGCGCAGGGTTCCCCATCAGGGGGGAGGGAAGTAGGAAGGTTAATCGCTGCCCCCCTCCCCCCGCCTTACTACAAAGTCAAAGTATGGGGGCAGACTTTGTGCCCCCCCGCCCTCTGTCTGAATTGACTAGGGGGGTGCACCCCCCCCCCCCTTCGTGCGTACGCCTGAGTGCCCGCGTTCGAGCACAATTTATTTTATTATATTTGTTTCCATTATGTCTAGCTTTCATTATTTTGTTGTGGTTATTAAGAGTTATATGCGCCTCGCCTCGCTTTGGCGTTGTAACTTCGCAAGTACTTTTACATGCACAAACATTAAAAAACGCAGTTTGTACGACCACCTCCAATGATATTATTTGGTAAAAGACAAGCCTAATGATTTATAAGACATTTGATTATAAGATTTATAAGACATTCAAGGCTGCAACTTGCAGCCTTGAAGAGAAGTCCTTGTGCAGAGTTTTGTTTTATATGTTTTTTATCGCTGTGCAGGAATCGTTCATGCCACTAAAGAATGCTCATTTTTCTTTAAAAATGCGGATGATATTTGTCAAATAGTACTTTCTCTTTCCCAAACAAGCTAATTGCACGGAGAAAAGCTGTTAATTCTCTGCAGTTCCATATGGGCCATATTATGAGCTTCATTTTTGGATGGTACTATCGTGAACAATATGAGCTCGAACACGCGAGCGCGTGGCGAACAGCCTTGAACCTTACGTCGGCTGATTCGCAGCGGCCAGAGTCACTGTATGTGCTAACTTTAGGTAGCAGAGTTGCGCATAGGTCCGGCTAGCAACCAACGCTATGCGGTGAAGTCGCACTCCGTTTGTGCAGGCGACATGCCTACCGTGTCGGCGATTAACATGTCTCGCGTGTCGAAGATCGGCGATAAACATTGGCTGTCGATGAATAGTGTTAATTCATTTCGCTGCAGCGGGGGCGTCGAGAAATACAAAAATTGGCCCGAGCGCCAGCTTCTCCGCAATGCGTGGTTGCTAGCGGCGTTTGGAAGACAGATGCGCAACTGTGCTACCTACAGGTAGCATATACAGTAACTCTAGCAGCGGCTGTCGGAAACAAAGCGGAAAGGGCGCCGCGCTTCCACTAGCTGTTGACCCTTCCGCTTCGATATTGTTGATGCGAAACGGCATCTTAGAGAGTGTCAGTGGCCGCTAGCGGTGATATGAATTCCCATCAACGCGAACAGCCACATCAGACTAGGTAGCTGCTGAGATATCGGCTGTGACGTAGCCTGCCACGATGCGCAGGCCATGCTTGCGCATCGGTATCTCGGTGGTGTCGGCTGAGGATTTTGCTGCGCCTCATTTATTTATTTTGTTATCGTTGCTAGCGGTCATTGGCACGCAATCAGCCGACATCTCGCAGCAACGCTAGCGAGGCGGGAGTACCAACAGTCAGCGGAACAGCGCCCCCCCTCTCCCCTCCAGTTTCGGCAGCGCCATCCACGTATCACCCTATCTCAGTTTTAAGGCTATTTTCCACGTGCTCTCATGTTCGAGCTCATATTACTCACGATAGTACACTGTACACAAACTGTTATTTACTGAAACAAATAATTGAAGTCTGCGTAGCGCTTTCCAGACAATGATCTTTTTATTTTTTATCATGCAGGGAGCGAGCGTTCCAATAACACCTTGCATTGTGTACGATGGCCCCGATCTTCCCTATGCAAGCAAGCTTTTCCTCCATGTGGACAAAGAACTGCTCTTCAGTGGGTCCAATGCCGAAGAATGAGTAGCTGCACTCATGGCAGCACATTGGCTGTTAAATATCGACTGCCATCACAAGGCGTTCAACGTTCTCGTCGCTGTTGAATGGCTCCTTCTTGGCCAGTGGGTAATGACTCCGAGGACAAAGTAGTAAAGCTCCTGAACATTTTCAAGAAAGCCTAGAAAATAGGCCTTAGCTTCTGCTTAAAGTATGTCGCCACCTGTGATTAACTCGAGCTTAAGCCATAAAGTTATATTTTCATATGGTAACGAGTAGTTATTTGTTTTACATTATACACAAACGAATACTATGGCGGTACTAGTATTTCATTTCAATTTCTTGCTCATTTTCTTGTGAAATTTTAATACAAGCCGTATTGTCTCTGCCGATTTCAACATGTTCTCACAGGTCATTCCACTTTGTGGGTTATTGGCTTAGTTTTTATATTCAAAGGAGTTTGTGACTTTTTTGCAGTAGTTTTAATAATTGAGATCTTTTGCTATTGAAACTTTTGCTTAACAAAACTGCCAGTACTTGTCAGTGAAATCATTGCATCGAATATTGTTTTAAATTTTATTTTTGAGCTATATGACAAGCTTTAAGTTTTGTCAATATTTTTAAAGGAAATAAATACTCGTTTTATTCAATTACCAATGATTCTGTTGCCTTTGCTTGGAAAGGGATAATCTTTAAATTTCCCTGAACATGCCCGTGTAAAATTTGATTGAACTGTTGTTATGTAGGTAATGCTTCTGCAGGGCTGTCGTGGTCATAACGTCTCCATTCCCATGCATTTCCTGCATATTACCGCATTCAGCATGCGCTGCAACGTGCGCGTCATGGCCCGATTGCTCGCTTTTTTGTGTTGGAGCCACAATCCATTGCTTTTGAGAAAGTGGGATAGATTTCATAATTCCAGCAATGTGCACATTTTTCTACTTCACTCATGTATTTTCCCAGAAAAGAGATAATATGGAGGCCTGCTGTGGAAAACGACATTCTGAATCCTTAAAATGTTGCGTGAGTTGTCACGGAGCATTGATACCCTGCTCGTGTATCAGCTACAGCTGTGTGATGACAGTGTTTACCCTACTAAGAAAGTCGACAACAGGCACAATGGTGTGGGCACTGCTGGAATTTTGAAACTTTATCAATCCGCTTTCTCATCAAGGAATTGCACATTTCTGAACTATCTCTTTAACAGGAGAACGACCAGACCGTACCTTGTGTGTTCCTGTTGATTTCAAACACATACACTGATGTTATGCAGCCCATTTAAGACGATGGCACCTTCTTTTATCAACTGCATAAGTGCAGATATAAGAAGTGGCACCAATATTTCCCTTCTTAGGAAGGGCAACTACAGCGGGAAAATTCATGCTGGGGTGCGCCCGAAGGGACCAGGTGTCTGTAGTGCCCCAAGGGGGCTGACAGGGAAGAAGGTTCATTTGTGCTTCTCCCTGTAACTGCTACCTTTTCGAGGGCGGTTTCATCTGTTACACCCCACTCGCACGGGTGTAGCTTGTTCTAAGACCCATACTGCACTATACGGCTGTGTTACAATGAAGCATGTTCAATTGAATTCCTCATTATGAAGTGGAAATAACGCCCTTGCTTCATATTTTGACACAAACGCCTTGGTCATTTGTGCTCCATGTCATTTGTGCTCCTTGTTTGGCGGCATATGCGATGCCGCTCCGCACACTCGAGAAAGGTCATTGAATACCGTAGAATTTGTCTCGGATGTAGGAGCTTTGTGTTTATAAAAGCTTGGCTTTATTGTGTACTATTGGATAACTGTGTGAACATCTTGCAATGTGTGTCAACACATTTTAGGTAATGACTTTGTATTCAGTCACGATTGCACTGTATATGTAAGGGCCATATATGCCGTGCTTCATATGCACCATAAAATCAGTGCTGCTGCCCGCATTTTCCTTCTGTGGCAGGAGCCACTATAATAGGTCATGCGCCCTTGAAAGGACTGGCTAAAGGGTAAGCTTTCTAGCGTTTCAATGGGAGCCAACTTGGAGTGGGGAACCACTCGAATTATGGAAATTTTTGCCTGGGTGTTTGGGTGTAATTGTGCATAAACACCCTAACGCCCTTTTTCTCGTTTGGGTGTAATGTGCTTTTACACCCTACACCCTTTTTTATTTGGGTGTAATATGCTTTTACACCCAACCACACCCATTGGGTGAAAGTTTGAAATTACACCCATTGTATAGGTGTAATCCTGCTTGGTACACCTATTTTTTGGGGTGTAGGGGTGTGAGTTAAGACACCAAGTTACACCCATACGGGCGTAAAGTGGTTTACAGTGTAGTCTTGGACCTTCGTCGCCGACGCGACCGTCGTTGTCTATTTCTCACAATATCAGCAGCATCTTCGTGCGTTGAGCCGTCCCGTACCATCTATTTCATGACACTCCATTCTTTTTCCACTTATGGACGCTCCCTTGATGAGACTTCTTGAGATTCACGGCAGTTGGTACATTTCAGGGCAGTTGCTGGGCAGGGTTCCGCATTGTGTGCCACTCCACAGCGGGGGCAAATGGAAACGTTCTTGCAAGCTCGGCTTACATGACCCATCTCTTTTTTTTTACATTTAAAACATTTGAGTGCTCTTGCTGTAAATGGACGGAACACGTGACGAAAGTTTCCTACCTTCATGTGGGATGGCAATATGTTGCCTTTGAAGACAATATTTACGCAACGCAAATCACCCAGACGTGAGCCTTGGACGATGTTGCTATGGCCACTAACTTCCTTGATCACCATTCGAAGGTCGCAACAAGGAATGGAGATGTCGACATCGTATATAACGCATACCACCATGTTCTTGTTAGGTGGAATGTAAGCTCAGACCTTGATAGCGTCGAAGTCTGTGACCCTGGTCAGAGCAAGTAGGGATGCCTGGTGTATGACGTCGATGGCCAAGAAATTGTTGCGGGGCTTGCCTCGAACATCTTTGATTTCGTTTGGCGCGAGAGGCTCAACTTTTCTCGAGATGGCCTGCTGATTCAGGTGTCTCAGATTGTCCGATGGCGGAACATGTACAAATAAGACGGTGTAGTTCGTTGAAGCCACCTGCGGCTTCACAGTAGATGTGGTTGAAGCTGGTGAAGCACCCATAGAGCGTTGTTTTAGGTTACGATTGTAAACAGGCGTGAAGTCATCGCTTCGGCATGCCCGGAGGGTGCGTAGGCGAGTCTACTTCCAGTGCTGCCAAAATTACGATGGCTACGCGAGGAACATGACAAATCTGCAAAGACTGTCAAGACAGAGATAAAGAATACGGGAAAGGTAGGAAAATTAACTAGACTGCGTCCAATTGGGTACCGTGCACATGAGGAGGGTAATTAAGGAATAAAAGAGAGAGAAAGAGAGACACATTTCAGAACACACACACAGTGCAGGGTTTCACAGGCGGTCTGTCAGTGCTCTTACCTTCAAGTACTGCAGGAGGGCTCGTATGGCTGTCTGGGCTGATGTGCTGTGAGTCCAGACTCCCAACATCTTTCATTCACTGAAGGGCCGATCACCGAGCCTCCTCAAGGCACACTGGAAATTCCGGCGATTTTGTTAAAATTGGGGACATCGGCTCAAGCGATGATCAACAGTCTTTACACAGTTCCAGTTAGTCCACATGGATAAATCTGCCATACCATTCTGATAGCTGAATGAGTTGGTAAACACTACACCTATCTGCAGCCCACACAGCAGTATTATATGTGGCACAATTTACGACTGAAGAAATGCAGTTGCCAGAATTAGATGCGAATATGCTACTTGCATTTATATACTTGCTGGCGATCTTTATGTACAGAACTTAGAATCCTATATACATTTGAATACCTAGTCTTAGGTTGATCGCGCTAACAGTAGAGCGCTCCTGTGTAGCATGACGTTCCCGGGCACGGTGTTTTACGTTCTGGAGGAAGCTAGGAAAGATATGGCCGCGAAGCTGAGCATGATTATCTGGAGACCACGTACTTGACGAATCTGCATTGCCTGTTATAGCACGGCGTTGTCGTCCAGGCGTACAACGTCGCCGGCACTTGCCATGCTTCCGACGAGGTTACTGCGACCACCCTTGTGTCAGGTAAGATGTTCCGGCAGGCAATGTTTGCCCCTAAGCTTGCCGTAGGTTTGGTTGAAAGGAAGGTGTGACATTTGCAGGCTAGATAACTCGGGTTTTATGCGAGATACAATACGGGTGCCAAATTAGATCAACTGCAGTCAGGGACGGCAGGGAGAAAGGCGGTTTAATGAAATTGAGAAAGTGGCAGGCCAGTAGAATGAATGGTGTCGGCCTGGCACAAGAGAACGGTTCCTGTATAGATTGATGGAAAGGTATTCAACAGTGCAGATGTCATGAAGTAGGGTGCAACTAATAGCACTGTTGCTGTAATTGAGCTTCGACACGGGTGTCTCACATTCTTTAAAATAAAAAAAACATGGCTGATCCCTCCGTCATAGGAATCGGTATAACACGAAAGTGAAACGTGTCTTCACAGAAGTAGTGCTTATTGTGTAGTGATATATGACAGCTTGTACAATGTCTATTCGTGTTTGGCAGCTACAGCACCGCTTTGACGTGGATGCACCCATGTTGACTGCATGTCTCTATCGCGACGACTAACGCCCATGATCATGATTAAACCGTTGTGGTAGCTGACGTTGTGAACATATATTTGGAGACAGCAAATCGTGAATCCCGTGTAAGGATGACATCAACAAGCTTATAATCAACATTGGTACCGGGTATGCACTTCTTCAAAGCGTCAATTAAGGAGAGAAGCGGCAATGGTGTGCGTTTTCTAGCAATGGGTGACCGACGAATGCGCTCATGCATACACTACCACACACTACGCTTCAGCAATACGGGATGTAGAGGTTCGTAGCCTGAGCCGCAAACGCATTCGTCCCGCCGTGCTTTGTCTCGCAGGCGCTAGTCTCGCTCCACCAAGGCACGACATTCGCCCGTCGAAATCGCGTCCTTTCTGCAACGCGTATTGCAGCAGTTTTGTTAGTCGGTGCTCTCGCAATCGAAGCAGCCGGCGACGGAGAAATCCCATTGGTGCATGTGGAAGCTGCACTACTGCGATGAGCCGACGCACGCTAACACAAAGCGAAAGGCAAAGAACGTAACCAACGTAACTGCGTCTAGGCTGCCTCGGCGACGCCAGCGCGGCCTGTGTCCCTCTCTGGTATTCAGACGCTTTAGCCTTGACCTCCGACATCGCACGCAATCCCGGAGTAAGCTCTAGTAAGTGTCGACCGTGACGCATTACTTCTTTTCACCTCTCACAGACGGCGAAACCGCCCCGCTCCACCCCGCCTACATACACCGCCAACAGAGAGCACCGTGCGAAAGAGAATGTGTGAAAGATATAACGCGCGTTCGCGCCCTGTCCAGCATCTGCCGCGTTAACTTAGTCGGTAGGGCGTCGGGCGCTTGCCGTCGCGGCCGCAAGGTCGTGGGTTCGATTCTCAGCGGGGGGTCTTTTTCTTGGTTTTTTCTTTCTCACCCGTTGGCGTCCATTTTATCAACGTCATATCCCTGACGGATGTACTTGGTGGACCCCGCATAAAGCACTTTCGTGTTAAAGTCAATCATTAATTGCTGGAGAAATTTATACATGCATCAGAAATTTTGATGAAAGGCTACGCCAGCCTACAGGCACGTGTTCGACACATCACCGTAACGCTGCGGATTCGTTCTTTTGCTCACAGCGTGAAGTATCGCCTTCAGCGATCGCTTGCGCCTGATTCATGTCACTTGAGACTTTCTGCCGCGTTCGCTCAAAGCAGGTGTTCTTTCTACTGGTAGTCATGTTGAACTCGTTTTTGTGAGGTGCATTGATGGAGCTCTGCGCGCCCTTACAACACAGCAGATATAGTGGTGAGAATTCAACCCTGAATAATAAGCTTCGGAAAGCAATAATACAACGGTTTTTAATGCAGGTGCACAATTATACATTATCTAGCTCTTTGTATAGTTACATGACTAACATAATTTTTTCTCAATAAAAATATAGGAGCGACGCTTATATCATATTGCCACGCACGCTTCTTTTTATAATTTTATGCAACCGGTTGGTTTCCAGTATAACCGCTGCCTTGGGCAAACTGTTCCCGAGCTTCTGGGAACGTTCCAGACAGGGCCGTAGCCAGGAGACCTACACATACTTCACCATAATTTCGAGGGGGGGCCCCTAGCCCCTCTTCCCTTGGTTACAGGCCTGGCTGCAGATTATTTCAGAATTTTCTGATAAGCTTGAGCGCGCAAAGCGAACAGTAGAGTTTATTCTGGAACTGACGCGGCCACCAACCATAATGATGAATCTTCGATGCGACTGGTTTAAAATGGCGACGCGCATTACTGCTGATCAGATTACTGACGACCGACGACAGGACTTGCCGCTATCAGTGTAAAGTGTAAGTTGCTTGTACTTTAACTTTCATTCCCTGGGCACAGGTTTGCCCGAATAAAGAGTTTCGCACTGAACACGCCGGCTGCTGCCTCTTCAACGTCACGATCACGTGACAACACAAAACAGAACTAAAGTAGTCGCACCTCAAATCATAAACCACACAGCACACGGTGAGAATTCGTGCATCACAGAAGATTGTAATAGAAAGAGGCGCGGCAAAGAACGACAACAATTTTTCGCGCTAGTTTAGCCGGCCGTATCTCTTTCTTGCACTAAAAGAACCAACGCCTAGCCATAAGACAGGCCTATAAGTGAAATGTACGAATATCCCAGTAGTGCCTTCATAATATACGGCGAGGAGTCCGCCAGTCACTGCTTTTATTTTTAATGCTTTATATTATTATTATTTTTATTATCTTAATTTTTTTCATTTTTAATAAAGTTGCTCTCTCTATCTTGTTCGTGCCGGCCACGACCTTCGCCGGGCATACTTCCTGCAATATCACGTTCCGCCAAGGGTGTTTGATTACAGTGCTAGGACAACAAGGGGAAACAAACACCGTCTGATGACGTGCACGTCGACGGTATCCCGGTTGTTTCCGGACGAGCTCGCGTGATTAATACATGCCCTCCACTGCGTGGCACCGCCGTTCCATTTTTAGCCGAGAAGTATGAAATCTCCTCTTATCGCAGAAAACACGATATCGATTGAGCGGAGCAGTACGTTTTCTCATTATATCCCAGACGTCTATATATGTTCTTTGTCAGTGTATGGTTTTCCGCTACGCGTCCTTCGCATGATGGGAAATATTTGTTCCTCACAGTTACGCTACGTGGACGTGACCAGATTAAACGTGTAATAGGAGCCCCCTCAGTAATTGCACTGTCACGATTATTCGGAAGGAGGCCGCTGTGGCGCTGTACCATTACTGAAAAATAAATAAATAATGCCGGCCTGTACTCTGCGACGTGATGAACGCCTGGTGGCTCTTAGCCTCATAGCGCTTGATTTACCACAGCGACGCGCTTACGTTGCCACGAGACTGTTCTACTTGATTGTCCATCTTTTAATCAAGTGGCGAAATGCACCGGTATGGTCACACTTTGTTTCGTTAATTCTTAATTGGAATATCCGCTTCTTGAGTGACACGTTCTTTTTGTGATACCATAATTTAAGAAAGGACAACGCTACGGTATTTTCCCTTCTTTTGTGCACGATACTCAGGCCTGAATTTGATGTCCAGTGCATAGTGAGTTTAGGAGACCCAACATAAACTTAGTTGTAGTGACGTACGGACGCAATGGTTTGAATGACTGCGCAAAAAGTCTGTGCACATTACATTATGTATAGCCGCCTCATATATAGCATTACCGAAAATAGCGGGAAAATATTCAGTCGCACGTATGTGCCATCTATGTGAGCACTGGCCTGTGGACACTGCAGTAAGGAATGTGCTTCGGTAAATTCACTTTGTTTACACCATGCATATAGGCATATTGCCGCGACCACGACACAGCTGAAGGCAGCTCGGTGCACTCGCCGAAGAAGAAAACGACGAGGTGTCATAGAAAACAGAACTGCAGTGCGACCCTATCTTGTGTGGTTTTGTGTGCGACAGAATATTTTAAAAACTTGTTCATGGTCAAGTTCGTACTTGTGATACTACTATTTTGCGGATTTAATTGCAGAATTAATTAATAATCTAATACCCCACCGTGTCGAGCAGTAAACACATGGAGTCCGCGGCTGCGGTTAGGTTAAGCGTTCCACACGTAAGAATACCGAGGTAGTTTTGTCGCTTGCTATGTTAGAAACGCCTACGTATAGTCCATAGTTGCGAGCTGAAGCAGAAATGAGAGAGCTGCGCCCGAGTAGCTGTAAATGTCCAAAGCAACGACTTCTCGCAGTCTTTGGTCTCGCACGATGCCTTCAATTACCTCGAGGCTATAGCTGAACTCATAGGTGTCTTGTCTTAAACGACCTTTCTTCCAAACCCGAAGAATAATTGAGTTTTTCATAAAAATAGCTAACTAAACTGCACCATCAGTGCCTCCACTACTGTACAGGTGATATCAATTTTAATTGTAGGTAAACTGGCAAAGCGTTCAGGCCTGCGAACACGCACCACGAACACAACGTGCGCTGAAGGTGGGTTCCTCCGTGATACAGCAATAAACTCATTTGGGACGCTAATTGCAAATACCAAGCATTGAAAGTAGCAATTGTATTAGTACATATATGCGGGAAATAAAAGGTCTGTCACACCGAAATATTTATCTAATGGAAATATTCCCTTTCTTGGCTTATTCGAAAGTGCGATACATAATGAAAGAATGCTTTCTAACTCTAGCCGTACTTTGCGTTTACATTGATTGAGAGGAGATATACATATTAGGAAGCTCCTCAAGCGAATACTTTCAGATGTGAAGCAGCTTTTGCTCGGGGCTGTGTCCAGCGGTGGCGTCCGCGCTCCACTGCGCGTGCGCCTACTCTCTCTCACACTCTGCTCTACGCAGCAGTTCGGTCGCCTTCTCTCCTCTCCTCCCACGTGATGCAGCCGCACCGCAGCCAAATACAGCCTGTAACCCACTCTCTCCTCTCCCTCCCCCTTTTTATGTTTATATAAGTACGTGCGCTAGGTTGGCTTCCATCATTCTCGCTTCGGAAAAAGAAAGTCCGTTACGTTCACTCGGCGCTAACGGAAAGCAACGCACAAACACAACGTAATGATAACTCAAACACTAAATACAAATCTCACACACCAATGGAAACGCCGAGTGAGCGTAATGGAAACTTGGTGTGCGCCCACAATGCTGCTTCGGATACCCTCATGGTTCCCTTGATTGGGAGATGGTGTAATTTTTTCTTTATATTTTCTTATCTTTCGCATAACTCATCTACTGTAAACAAATAGCTAGTAATAGTTTCGCACAAAAATATACACATCGAAAGCTATGTAAGAAAATTATTGAGGAAGATCTCTTGAATATTGACTTCTTATGGTATTAAAATAGATACAAATCGATCGCGAAAGACAGACAAGCGCCGAGACTACGCTTTTCTTTGTCTGTTTAACCGTCCTTGCTTTCGTCTGCGCTGTAAGGCTATACATTATCAATCAGCAACTAGTCCAATCAACCAACCTTCTTTATAGATCGCTTGGGAAGGGAGGATGTGCGGGCATGTTTATAGTTAATCGTACTGCAGGAAGCATAGCGCAAGAACCAACAAGGGACGAGATGGAGACGAGACAGTCGCGAACGTAAAGCCGATGGTTTATTACAGTTCCAAATGCATGTTCAGATATGCTCACGGTCTACATTAACGCATTCATTTGAAGTTAGCGCTTGTTTGGTATTCATCTCGGCCCCTGTTCGTTAACTTTCAGAATTTTCTGAGTCGCTTCTTCGCAGCCATCACTAACCCATCTATGTTTGCAGAAGCCATTAAAAACACCGTTGTATAGTTCTTTTCTTGTTATACACCACCCCTTATGTAATACCCCTACACGGGGTCTTTAAGGAAATAAAAGTGAAGTGAAGTGAAGTGAAAAATGAAATAGACTTCATAATGTGCGGCCACCCGGGCATTGTACAGGATGTGGAAGTAGTTAACAAGATCCGATGAAGTGACCATAGAATGGTAAGATCTAGAATTCAACTAGACGTGAGGAAGGAACGGCAGAAACTGATACGCAAGAAACCGATTAATGAACTAGCTCTGAGAGGGAAAGTACAGGAATTCAGAGTTTCACTTCAGAATAGGTACGCGGCTTTAACCGAGGAAATCGACCTTAGTGTTGACGCAATAAATGATAATCTGACTAGTATTATTAAGAAGTGTGCAGTGGAAGTCGGGGGTACAGTCGTCAGACAGAACACTGGTAAGCTATCCCAAGAAACGAAAAACCTCATTAAGAAACGTCAAGCTATGAAAGCCTCAAGTGCAACAGACAAAATAGAGCTGGCGGAGCTTTCGAAGCTAATCAATAGGCGTAAAGTAGCCGACATAAGAAAGTATAATATCGAGAGAATTGAGCATGCTCTAAAGAACGGAAGAAGCCTCAAAGCTATGAAGACAAAACTGTGCATAGGCAAAAATCAGATGTATGCATTAAGGGACAAGGAAGGCAAGGTCACAAACAATATGGATAGAATAGTTGAGGTAGCGGAAGAGTTCTACAGAGATCTGTACAGCAGCCGAGACAGTCAGGATGATAAAGTAAGAAGCAGTATTAGCGTAGAGGAATCTGACATCCCACCAGTATTTACAGGAGAAGTAAAGAAAGCCCTAAAGGGAATGCAAAGAGGCAAAGCAGCTGGTGAGGATCAGGTATCATCAGACCTGTTGAAAGACGGTGGAGAGATTATGTTAGAAAAACTGGCCACCCTGTATACGAAGTGTCTCTCGACGGGGAGGATACCAGAATCTTGGAAGAATGCCAACATCATCTTGATCCATAAGAAAGCGAACGTCATGGACCTGAAAAATTACAGGCCCATAAGCTTACTGTCCGTTGTCTACAAGCTATTTGCAAAAGTAATTGCTAACAGAATTAATACGACATTAGAGTTCAATCAACCAAGGGACCAGGCAGGATTTCGTACAGGCTTCTCAACAAAAGACCATATTCATACTATCAATCAGGTGATAGAGAAATGCGCGGAATACAACCAACCCCTATACATAGCCTTCATAGATTACGAGAAGGCATTTGACTCGGTGGAGACATCAGCAGTCATGCAGGCACTGCGGAATCAGGGCATCGACGAAGCCTACATAAACATAATGGAAGAAATCTACAGCGGCTCCGCGGCCACTATAGTCCTCCATAAAGAAAGCGAGAGAATCCCAATAAAGAAGGGCGTACGGCAGGGAGACACGATCTCTCCAATGTTATTCACCGCGTGTTTACAGGAGGTTTTCAGGGCCCTAGATTGGGAAGAATTAGGGATAAGAGTTAATGGAGAGTATCTCAGTAACCTGCGATTCGCTGATGACATTGCATTGATGAGTAGCGCGGGAGACGAATTACAGCTCATGATTACTGAACTGGATACGGAAAGTAGAAGAGTAGGTCTGAAAATTAATATGCAT
Source organism: Rhipicephalus sanguineus (assembly GCF_013339695.2). Lineage (NCBI taxonomy): Eukaryota > Metazoa > Arthropoda > Arachnida > Ixodida > Ixodidae > Rhipicephalus > Rhipicephalus sanguineus. The sequence goes on from NC_051177.1 coordinate 166,784,326, forward strand.
AAAACTAAAGTAATGTGGAACAATCTTGGCAGAGAACAGCGCTTTGCGATAGGTGGAGAGACACTGGAAGTTGTAAAGGAGTACGTCTACTTAGGACAGGTAGTAACCGCGGAGCCGAACCATGAGAGTGAAATAACTAGAAGAATAAGGATGGGATGGGGCTCATACAGCAAGCATTCTCAAATCATGAATGGTAATCTACCACTATCCCTCAAGAGAAAGGTATATAACAGCTGCACCTTACCGGTACTTACCTACGGAGCAGAAACCTGGAGCTTACAAAGAGGGTTCAACTTAAATTGAGGACGACGCAGCGAGCGATGGAAAGGAAAATGATAGGTGTAACCTTAAGAGACAGGAAGAGAGCAGCGTGGGTCAGGGAACAAACGGGGGTTAAGGACATCATAGTTGAAATCAAGAAGAAGAAATGGATATGGGCCGGGCACGTAGCACGTCGGCAGGATAACCGGTGGTCGTTAAGGGTAACTGACTGGATTCCTAGAGATGGTAAACGCGTGAGGGGGAGACAGAAAATTAGGTGGGTAGATGAGATTAAGAAGTTTGTAGGTATAACGTGGCAGCAGAAAGCACAGGACCGGGTTGATTGGCGGAACATGGGAGAGGCCTTTGCCCTGCAGTGGGCGTAGACAGGCTGATGATGATGATGATGATTATGATGATGATGATGATGAAGAGAAGTGAAGTGAAGTTTTCTGCGCTATGTTTTGTGCAGTTACCGATCACAGCAGGATGTAAACCCAAGCTCGCAAACCGCAAGTACCATCGGCAACAAACAAAAGCAGGTAGAACCGCCAAACTACCTTAACTACAGTTCTGGCAGTTCTATGTATATATATCATGCCGCACTAGAAACCATTAGAACAGGTGAATGTGCAGGAAAAACAGTTCACAACGCCTGTACTGCCGAGCGTTTTCCGTGCCACTTCAACAATTATGTTCTATTTACCAGCGGGTGTACAGTACTGGCACGACCTTTCAAAACATTATTCATTGAACGTGGAGGTCACATTTTATGATAAACGCACGGCAGACATGCTCCCGCCACACACACACACACACACACACACACACACACACACACACACACACACACGCGCGCGCGCGCGCGCGCCCGCACAAACTCACTGTTGTAGCGTGACGTCACATATCACTGCGCACCCAGTGCGTGCATTCCTGTGCGACCGTTCACGTGGTTCTGCGCCTATATATGGTGCACCTTCTAATAAACTTATCAGCCGCTTCTTGGTATGCTGTCTGCTGCTCATGTTATTACACTGGCGACGATGTGATCCGCCCCCTTGCACTAGCTCAGTACGGAGCAGGATTTCGGACGGTCGGCGGTCGACAGCCACGGACCAGAACAACGGTAGCCATGGCCTGGGGCGCTTGAACTCGGCGGCGCTACCTTCGGCAAGACGCAACGCAGTCGTCGGGGAAAGCAACCCGATAAGTATACTGCACTTCTACTGAACAATGGCGCGACTAGGCAAGCTAGACGAGTTCGACGAGAAGGATCAGAATTTCGAGTCCTATCTGGAGCGTTTTGAGCACTTCGTCACCGCAAATGACATCAAAGAGGAAAAGAAGCTCGCAGTATTCTTGAGCCTGATAAGAACACGAACGTACGAGGTGCTCAAAAATTTGGTAGTACCCGCTGTTCCTGGGGACAAGTCATTTGAAGAGGTCACAGTGCTGTTGAAGAAACACTATAGCCCACAGTGCTCGGTCATTGCCGAACGTTGCAAATTTAACAAGCGAGCACAAGAGCAGGAAAACGTCGAGGACTTCAGAGTGGCATTAAATCATTTAGCAAGGAAGTGCGATTTCGGTCAGTTTCTGCAAGACGCGCTGCGAGAGAGGATATTGGCAGGCATAAGACGCAAGGAAACGCAACTCGCCCTATTTGGTGAAGATTTAGCCTTCGAAAAGGCGTGCGATAGCCCTGGACAGAGAGCAGGCTGCGCGAAAGACGGCGTTACTTCATACAGACGGCAAGGGAAGCGGCTTCGTATGCCATGGCGATAAGAGGAAAAGAAAGCGAAAAGAAATGGAAGCTTCGGAAGTTCAAGGAAGACAAGCGAGTTTGCGAAAGATGTGGCAAGGCTCATGCGGCTAGTGTTTGCTGGTATAAGAACGTGCAGTGTCACAGCTGTTCTCAAATCGGCCATCTACAGAAGATGTGTCCATGTAATCGCACAGACCTCAACAGTGCAAACGTGGTGGACTGTTCTGATAGTGACTCTGAATTATGTTTACCATGTTATCAATACAGTGCGTTCTGAATATGAAGTGCAACTAAACGTAGAAGGGCGAGACCTCTGCATGCAGATTGATACGGGAGCAGCTGTAGCACTAATTCCTGAGAGTGTGAGGCTGAACGCATTTCCTCATGTCAAGTGCGAGCCATCTCGAGTCACCCTAAATCCATACACAGGGGAACCTGTTCCAGTAAAGGGACAATGCAACGTTTCTGTTACGATGGGAAAACAGTCTTTGCGACTACCCGCTATTATCGTCAAGGATCACGGCAAGCAGCTGCCATTGCTGATGGGGCGAAGTTGGCTTGAGAGGCTCGGGCTTGACTGGAAAAGTGTGTTTGCTATGAATGTAAGCGACTCTCGCAAGGTAGAGGCGGTGAAAAAAAAGTTCCCAGGGGTGTTTGCCAAGGAACCCGGCAAAGTAAAAAGCTATCAAGCACGGATAGTTCTAAGCCAGAATTGTACACCTATTTTGGCAAGGCCAGAAACGTCCCATTTGTGCTTCGAGATAAAGTGGAAGGCGAGCTAGAAAGGCTAGAGAAAAGCGGTGTTATTCGCCCTGTAAATCGGAGCGATTGGGCCACGCCAGTAGTCGTAATCCAAAAGAAAGATGGTTCACTAAGGTTGTGCGGGGACTACAAAGTCACCATTAATCCTGTGTTAAAGACCGACCACTACCCATTGCCTAGACCGGAAGATTTGTTCTCTGCCATAGCTGGCCGCAGAGTGTTTTGTGTGTTGGATCTCTCGGCCGCGTATCAGCACATTCCGCTCACTGCCGAGTCCCGACCACTACTAACGATTAATACGCACAGGGGGCTGTTCGAGTTTCAGCGCTTACCATTTGGGGTAGCCAGCGCGCCAGCTATTTTTCAGTCCTTCATGGATGAGGTGCTCAGTCATACCGCACGGGGGATGTTACATAGACGACGTCATCGTGTCGGGAAAAGACGTCGCCGACTGTCAAAAGACATTGGAACTAGTCCTGCAGCGGCTTAGTGACTACAACGTGACACTGAAAGAGGAAAAGTGTCGTTTTTTTCAGAGCACTGTGACTTATCTCGGTCACACTGTGTGCGCCGAAGGTATCTATCCTACAGAAGAAAAGATAAAGGCGATCACAGAAGCGCCAGAGCCCACTTGCCAAACAGAGCTGAAGGCTTATCTAGGCATGCTAACCTTTTATGCAAAGTTCTTAAGTAACCTTACCTGCGTGGCAGAGCCATTGTACCGTATGTTGCGCAAAGGCGAAAAGTGGCCGTGGACACGGGAGTGTAGCCAAGCTTTTGCTTGTACGAAACTCTTACTTGTCAAGAGTAATGTGCTTACTTTTTACGATGTGGTGAAACCAATTGCTATGACATGTGATGCTTCGTCGTATGCATTGGGTGCTGTCGTTTTTCATGAGACCGTAGATGGACAAGAAAGGCCAGTGGCATTTGCATCTAGAACACTTACAGCAGCAGAGAAAAACTATGCTCAGTGCGAGCGCGAAGCATTAGCACTGATCTTCGGGTTAAAAAGATTCCACCGCTACTTGTATGGACGGGAGTTCACTCTGTATACAGATCATCAGCCACTGCTCGGAATATTAGGCCACGACAAGCCGGTACCTGCGCTTGCTGCAGCTCGAATGCAAAGATGGGCAATCACCCTGGCAGCATACCAATATAAACTAAAATACCGAAAAGGAAGAAATGTTGAAGTGGCTGACGCTCTGTCTCGGCTTCCACGGCCTATTGTAGCCACCGATGAACCTTCCGAGTGTCTCTTGCTAGTTGACAGCATGCCCCTCAAAGCGGTTGATGTGGCGCGATCCACACGACGTGATCCCACATTGTCTCTCGTGACGCACTTCATTCTAAATGGATGGCCTTCAGAGTGCTCTGCAGCATTTAGACCATTTTATTCCCGGCGCGACGAGCTATCAGTAGAGCAAGAATGCATAACTTGGGGATCAAGGGTGATCATACCTGATAAGCTCCAATTACAGGTCTTGTAGCTACTGCACGAGGACCACCCGGGATCTAGTCGCATGAAAGCGTTAGCAAGAAGCTTTGTGTGGTGGCCTGGCCTCGACCTTTCGGTGGAGAACTACGTTCGACAATGTCAGGTGTGTCAGGCCGTCCAGAGAGCTGCCTCACCGGTTCCTTTGCAACCATGGAATTATCCCACAAGGCCCTGGCAACGCGTGCACGTCGACTATGCTGTAAAGGGCTCTCAGGCGTTCTTGGTTCTCGTAGATGCGTTCTCGAAATGGATCGAGGTCTCGCCTATGTCATCCACTACTGCTAACAAAACCATTGAGAAGCTACGTGGTGTGTTTGCCGCGTATGGTCTGCCAGAGGTACTGGTGAGTGACAATGGACCACAGTTCATTTCCGAAGAGTTCGCGACATTCTTGAGTGTAAACGGTGTAAGGCATGTCAAGACACCTCCGTATCACGCGGCTTCTAACGGAGCGGCCGAGCGTTTGGTGCAGACCACCAAACAAGCGCTGTCAAAGCATGTCTTGCAGGACAAAGCTAGCCACCAGAAACAAGCATTTCGGGAATGTTTGGACAGCTATCTAATGAGTTACAGGAATACTCCGCACAGTACCACTGGCCAGACCCTGGCAGAATTACTTTTGAAAATACAGCCGCAAGTAAAGCTATCATTGCTAAAACGAGATTTCGAGCTCTCGATGCGGGAGCAGCAGCAACGTACCAAAGTACGAAAGGACATGTCGCGGGGGGGTTCTCGATGTTTTGCAGAGGGGTACTCTGTGTGGGTGAAGACTGTGCGAGGTGAAACAGTGTCGTGGGAAGATGGTGTCGTGACACAGGTTATCACTCCCGTAACCTATCTGCTGAAAGTGTCGCAGGCGGTGCGATTTACGCATGCGGACCACATCAGAGCCGGCCACGGAAGCCAGGATTCTTCAAGCTGTCCGCAGACACAACCAGCTCCAACGGCATCCCAAGACACTACTCCGACGCTTCCCATGGCGTGTGGGCCTCGCCGGGTCACCTCTCGCGAATCCATGCGCGACCGACACTGCGACGTCTCTCCTTCCGGAAACTGCATCGCCCACGGCCGAAACAGCTGCCTGCGGCTCGGCGTACCAGCCCGGTGCCGAAGACGCGCCACTGGCTGCCGAACTTCCAACTCTGCGTCGTAGTGCACGTGTACGACATGCCCTGAACAGATACCAGTCCAGAGACTTTCGAAAGTAATCGGAGGGGAAGGAGTGTTGTAGCGTGACCTCACATATCACTGCGCACCCAGTGCGCGTATTCCTGTGCGACCGTTCACGTGGTTCTGCGCCTATATATGGTGCGCCTTCTAATAAACTTATCAGTCGCTTCTTGGTATGCTGTCTGCTGCTCACGTTATTACACGCACGCGCACATACACGCACGCGCGCACGCACGCGCATACACAGTCCCTAAGTTCTCCTTTGAGTCAATAATGTATAGCGTGTGTCTGCTAGCGTTCTATGTCCGTACCACTCTGGATAAAAAGGTTCTGCGCTGATAATAAATGAGGTACTGTTTTGGTTCTCTCGAAATACGCGCAACATTTCGGATTTGGCTCCTAAAACCCCACACTTGTTTCTTAAGCAATAGCAAGAGCTCAATAGAAGGGCTCTTTCTGCCAGAAAATGTGCTGCACTAGGGCACTGAGCTGGGCAACAGGAACAAGATGACGCTGAATTCGAGCAAGCAATCGTTTGTCATAGATAGCCTCAAGTCACCATCGTCTAAAACTAGGCACTCAACCGCAGCACGTGCGGGTGCAAACCGGAATTCGAAAACTACAAGGTATAGGACTACAAGGTATACACCAACATTTACAGTCATCTGATAGCCGAGGCTCTTGCTATCAAACTAAGGGGCGACGGCTGCGTAAGCGAACCATTCGTGACGCTAAGCAGAGTCTAATTATCTCGCATGGGCCGAATGCATCCGCGGGTGCGAATCGCACAATTGTAATCTTTGCGATTGTCAGCTTCTGCCCGTTGTATCGTGACGACAGCTTGAAGTTTGACGTGTCGTGTTTTCCCGGCAATTTTCCTTTATTTTGCATTAAAGCAACAAAATTTTCAGTTATTCAGCGCTCGTCCTGTCTGCTCCTTTCACTTGTGTAACGTCTCCTTCGCGCTGTTTATACCTTTTACAAACGCTGCAAGGCTCGCTCAAGGATGTATAAATGCCGACGCGTTTCAGGAACGATGAAATTACCGACGATTCTGCTCCACGCTATCCTGCACTTCGTATGTCACCTCTTTTCTTAGGCGCAAGTTCGCCCAATAAAATTTGATGTAACACAAAAAACCTTGTCATAGATGGCGGGCATAACTTGAAGGTGCATGTGCTTTACTAGGGCCGCTTTACGGATTATTTATGTACCATAATGCCTAAATTATCAACACTACGTAAATTATCTTCTCTCACAATAACCTAGCCTGGTTCCAAGCCGGTCCAAAGCTTTAGCTGTATTTCAAAAAAAAAGCAGCAGACTCGGCACCAAAACGTACACGCATGCTATGCCGAACTTGGCAGAGGAATTCAGCGTTACACAGTGTAACTCTTTTTCGAAGGCCCATGAGATAAGGGGTGCGAGCTCAGTCGGACGAAAAAAAGAAACGCGCAAAGAAGCTCAAGTAGTCCTGTCCTGCGGCAATCATATCAGCACCTTCTACAACAATTCGGAAGCTTCCCACATATTACGACGCTGCCTGCGCTAAGCTTCGGTAAAACGTGTAATGGTAGCATGGAATTCAGTGCGCGGGGCGATATCTTACACAGCGCAGCACAAATGGTATGCTCGTTAATGCAATGTTTATGCGAGTTTGTAGATGCTGAACTTGTCCGATTACTTGCGCACCTTATCAGTGAAGTTAAACCATCGAACGCGTAATTTCATCTTTCGACTGAGTGTAACGCCAGGGTCGCTAAATGAGTCAGAAGTACGTCGCAAAGGAGGATGACCTGCTTGCAGAGAAAAAGAAGTCAAATTGCTGAATCATAGCTATGGGTGCAAAGGCGCTTATACAAATTTACCATTACCGTGCCGCACCGGCAAGCGTTCTAGCACAAAAATATGCACCAAATATAGCAAAAATATGCAGGCGAAGAAAAAGCTTCATCGGTGTTCTTTTCTATTTTCAATGATGAATGCATATATGAGCGTTTATCGGAAGAACATATTCACCAGAGCGATAGTTCTGGTGGATAGTTCAAAAGAGGAACCATTGAACGGCTGAACAAGAAGAGGGCGCCACCTACCTGTCGCGCTCCTCGACAAACACAAAATGTTCATGCTGGTGTATGTGCCCTATCCACGTGATTTTTCAGAACGTTTCGAAATGCTAGCCACGCTCTTCGCATTTCGTCAGCTGTCGTGGCTGACAGCCGGTTCCGTTTCGTGATGACCAAGTACTATTGATGACCTTTCAGTGTTGAAATTGTCCACGGGGACACTAACATAATTTTTCAGTGTTATTTATTTTTTTACGCTTTAGTTTTACGCATCATAGGCATGCACGTGTGTGCAGTGTACTGACAGGAAAATGACATAAAGACAGACATAAATATTGCTCACCTGACTGTGTAATCCCTGCTCAAGGATCGAAAAATTGTGTCGGCCGCACCTTTAGCGGCCTATCGACCAGCGTTGCTATAACTGCCGTGCGCATGGTTGCTTGCTTGTTTGTTTGTTTGGTCGATTGGTAAAACTTCATTGTTGGTCCTGAGAGAGGCGACTGGTGCATCGTTCTCATTTTGTTGCTGTTGTCGTTGGTGGTGGTGGTGAGCTTTAGAAAGAGGAAATGTGGAGGTAAAAGTCAACCGCCGGAACTACCTCTATCGAGGGGGGCACTTCTACAACACTGAACAGGGAAGGAATTTGGGGAGCGAGGAGACGCGGAGTAGAAAAGGTACAAGTGGTACGCCATATAGCCAGTAAAAAAAGATGCAGCCGAGGCGATGACCTACAATACGGTCAGCTACCACAGCTTGTCAGTTTCTTCTTTTTTTTCGCAAACACTTTCAAGCGCACAAAAAGAGTCGTTCTCAACCAGATCATACGCGGTTCCGCACTGCGGGCTTTAGCACCGGCGAGGATGCTGGGGAATATATTCCGGTCCGAATCAGTGACCCTAAAGTGCAAAGGGTAAACGGGGTGGTGCAGAATTTGAGTTGGTAGAAAGTGCGCCCGAAGCGTTCGAAAATTGGCTAAAGTATCGGTCGTGTACAGCGCAGCTTCGCTTAAGCCGTTTTTCGATAAGCCCGCAAAGAAGTATTCGCTTTCCTTGGCGGCCGAAGCTTAGCGAATACATATCTGAAAGGTCAATGCATACAAACAGCGTCCTTCATTCGTTTGCGTATTCATGATTATTTTTACATATGCTACAAGACGGATGTCTCTGCCTGTGGCCCGCATGTAAATCATCAAAGCCACTCTTTAACTACTCATTTGCCGGTCTCATATCGCATGACCTCATCATATACTCTTGTACGATGTTTTCGTTCCTCTGGCACCTACGCGGGCTTTCTCCTAGGCACTCCGCGATGTGATGAATGCCGACTAGATCAACAATGCCGACGCATTCCTTTTGAGTTAATATGATGTCGTACTTACTCGTTCAAATGTCTATAACGCGCTTTTTACTTTCTTTCCGCTTTCATTGCTTAAGTTTTAGCCTTTATCTTGACATTGACGACACATTCTTGAATGTAGGTAATATCGTTGGTGCGTTGAATTTGTGGTTTACTTGCTGCCTATTTCATCCTTATTATGGTGACAGCCAGTTCAAGGGCGCACCAAGTAGAAACAGTAGATCAGTTTTGGCTACTCGCCCCTATAACCAAAACATTTTATTCAATAACCTTGCAATATTAGGGTGATTATTAGAAGGGACAACTAACATTGCAATTTTAGATGCGAAGTATCTTAAGGCGGAGCTCAATCCGGTGGTGGTGGTGGTGGTGTGCGGCGTGACCACCCTTACTGCGCATGCGCATACCCTCTCCACACACCTCCTCTCCACTCACCCTCTCCCCTCCCCTCTCCACTTTACCTCTCCACTTTCCCTCTCCCCTTTCCCCCTCCCCTTCCCCTCCCCCTTTCCACTCTTCCTCTGAAACGCGGGCTAGACATGCCGAAATCCTTTCCTGCGCAACGCCACGATGAGCTCGAGCGCACGCGCGTCCCCTCCGCTTCTCTCTCCTCTCCCACGCTGCCCCCCTCTCGCCCGCCTGTCGACCGCGTTCCCCGCTCGCCCTGTGAGAATTAACGGCCAGGCTAGATGGAAGATACGACGCGCGTAGCGTCCCTCTTCGCGTTCCACGACGCGAGGACGGTAGCATGCCCAACGAACGCCAACGGAACGCGATCGTGCAAGTGCTCCGGCTTCGCATCGCCTCATGGTCCCCTTTAACGGGAGATGGTGTAATTTTTAGATGCGAAGTATCTTAAGGTCGAGCTCAATCCGGCGGTGGTGGTGGTGGTGGTGGTGGTGTGCGGCGTGACCACCCTAACTGCACATGCGCATACGCTCTCCACACACCTCCTCTCCACTCACCCTCCCCTTCCCCTCTCCACTTTTCCTCTCCCATCCCCCTCCCCACTTTCCATCTCCACTTTCCCTCTCCACATTCCCTCTCCCCCCTCTCCCCTCCCCCTTTCCACTCTTCCTCTGAAACGCGGGCTAGACATGCCGAAATTCTCTCCTGCGCAACGCCGCGATGAGCTCGAGCGCATGCGCGTCCCCTCCCCTTCTCTTTCCTCTCCTACGCTTCCCCCCTCTCGCCCGCCTGTCGACCGCGTTCCCCGCTCGCCCTGTGAGAATTAACGGCCAGGCTAGATGGAAGATACGACGCGCATAGCGTCCCTCTTCGCGTTCCACGACGCGAGGTCGGTAGCATGCCCAACGAACGCCAATGGAACGCGATCGTGCAAGTGGTCCGGCTTCGCATCGCCTCATGGTCCCCTTTAGCGGGAGATGGTGTAATTTTAGATGCGAAGTATCTTAAGGTCGAGCTCAATCCGGCGGTGGTGGTGGTGGTGGTGTGCGGCGTGACCACCCTTACTGCGCATGCGCATACCCTCTTCACACACCTCCTCTCCACTCACCCTCTCCCCTACCCCTCTCCACCTCCCCTCTCCCCTTCCCCTCCCCACTTTCCCTCTCCACTTTCCGTCCCACTTTCCCTCTCCCATACCCCTCTCCCCTCCCCCTTTCCACTCTTCCTCTGAAACGCGGGCTAGACATGCCGAAATTCTCTCCTGCGCAACGCCGCGATGAGCTCGAGCGCATGCGCGTTCCCTTCCTCTCTCTCTCCTCTCCTACGCTGCCCCCTCTCACACGCCTGCCGACCGCGTTCCCCGCTCGCCCTGTGAGAATTAACGGCCAGGCTAGATGGAAGATACGACGCGCGTAGCGTCCCTCTTCGCGTTTCACGACGCGAGGTCGGTAGCATGCCCAACGAACGCCAACGGAACGCGATGGTGCAAGTGCTCCGGCTTCGCATCGCCTCATGGTCCCCTTTAGCGGGAGATGGTGTAATTCTTTTTCTTTAACTTCGAGTAGATACAGTTACGTAGGCGTAAATTCGCGTATTCACGCATGTTTGGTAACAGTGCCATTGAGACTCAGGAAACCACCTCTTCAGAATTAGTAAGCTAGGACTTCTGCCTCTCTTCAACCTTTACAGTTTATATTTACGGACATAATCATCAGCCCTAGCACACACTGTACTAATTGATAACGCCTACCGTTATGAATCATAGGGCGCGACACGATCATGTCTGCGAATGGGGTCAGTGGTCTTGCCTTCTTTACTGTAAGCTACATGATACTGGAATGCATTCGGTGCAAAATAAAGCGAATACCAAACAGTGCCGACAAATTATGTTAGGACACATTTGCTGCACCTCATTGTTGGCAGTTTTAGGGGTACCATAACATTACCAATAAGGTTGTTGCTCAATGGCGCACCCGCAGTTGCTGGATGCCTATATCGATCCATGTTCGTGGCCTGCTTGGGCAACGTATATTCGATGCCTCGTAGTCGTTATCTGAAGCTTCTCAAGGAAAAAAGCACTACGTACAAACTGTTTTCTTTCTATTTGCCGTTAAAAAATGAAATACCTTAGATCTTGAAAAAATAAGTCCTCAAATAAAATGACCTAGCTGCAGACAGTAATCATCATTAACTTTTAATTTGTGTGTTCCGCGCAGTGTCAACACAAAGTCCAACTGTATTCAAGGCCCAGTCGGCAGTACCACTTCACCTGAATGCATCAGTGGTGGCTCCGCTGGCTGTGTGCGTAATTTTAATGCCCATTGCCGTCCTTCTTGTCCACGTATATTTCAAGAGGCACCTGTCGCGCAGGATCAGAACCATTGAACACTGTGAGCAAATAGTGTCGTTGCGTGAGAGCTGTCATTTACGCATATAGAAAGAGTCAGCAATGAGAGCAGTCTCAGGTATGTGAAGAACACAAGCGTCTGGTTGATAATGAGCTCAAGAGAAAGGAAAAAAAGGAGGCAGTGGCCGCTGCACGCAAGCAGGAGTATGCACAGGATAACTGTAAGCTGTCATCCACGCTGATTCTCTCTCTTAACTCCACCATTGCAGCGCACTTTTGTGTGCGTGCGTGTGTGTGCGTGTGTGTGTATGTGTATGTGTGTGTTTGTGTGTGTTTGCTTGCATGTATGTTTGTGTATGTGTTTGTGTTTGTTTGTGTGTGTGTTGTGTGCGTGTGTTGTAGCGATTACATATTTCGACGCTCCCAAAATGTTTGATTCAAAATAATCCAACGACATTTACAAAATTTTCTAATGCGAATTTGGAGCGCAGCTTGGTGTTGGGGCAACCCAAACTGTGTTTGAAATTTTGTCGATCCACAGTTGTAGCTGTAAAAAATGGCACCGTGGACGTGAAACTCCTCGCATACGCAGGCCAATTCTACTCATACGTTCCAGCCAGGCCGTTACCCTTGTGCCACTACTCATTAAGGTGGAAGCCTTAGATGCCTCATAAAATCTGAAAATTCACCGTTGGCGTCTTCGAGATTTGGCGAGATTATACGAGACTTTGCAAGATCGGCGTCAGCGTCAACAGAAATGATGCAATGAAAAGTAAGTAATAAATGTCGGTCAAACGTCCCGCGGTATTCAAGTGAATGTGTGTGTGCCGTCGGTGTACCAAAGGTGACATGACCACAATGTTACGTGACGCCAGCAATGGCGTTACAGACGTCTATCATTGTTAGCGTCATTATGACGGGAGGGGTGGAGTTGGCAGGAGGATCAATATTTCGACTGAGAAGAATGTAGCCTGCGACCTCGAGTCGTCTTAGGCGATTGGATAAGGAACCCTGTGAGTTTTGGCAATACACTTATTTGTACTATTGGTTCATTACAATGCTCGTTGGTATTATCGGTGCAACATGCCCTTAGTAGTCGAGGTGCGCACTGCAAAGTTCAAGGATACGGGTTCGCTTCGCGGCCGTGGCAGCCGCATTAAGATGGCGGCGAGATAGAAGAACACCCGCTCTGATAGATTCAGGTGCTCGGTGAAGAACTCCAGGTGACTCAAATTAATCCGGAGTACAGCGTGCTTGAGTTCACGTCGTGGTTTCAGCACTTAAACGTCAGAATTGATCTTTCTGATGTGATGAGATTCTATGTACGGGTCATGTGCCACGTTTATTGTCGTCTATTTTCACGGTCCCAGGTTGCCGTCTCATGCCATCTCATGTCGTATCTGGGCGTAACGCAGGCAAAACCTAAGCCTACATGAATCGATAAATCAGTGCATATCCATGCATACTTGCCATGAATAATCAGTGCATAACCATGTATACTTGCGCGAGAGCCCCACACCATCACAAATGAAGGTTTCCCTTCCCGCCATGGACGCCGACCAGGCTGCATGTTTGGACCGCCACAAAAGCTCTTGCCCGGGCACTCAAGCGTCGCCGAAGGGCAGTTAAACCACTGCTCCGTAATTCCTACAGATTTCGCGTTCACTGGAACTGTACTGAGATTTCTTTTTCTCTGCTCCAATGCGCATCGCCTTTCATGTGCCTACATGCGCTGGGGTACTAGTTTCCAAGGCAGTGGAATACTACTAAGCACTCGCCTGTCGTATCAGAAAAAAAAGACCGCACCATCAGCAGCACTGTCTTTTCGTAAAGCCAGTGACAAGCAGCCAGGCCAGGTGAGAAAACTCAGAGATCTCATATTTTGTCGCGTACCGTGGAAGCTACGCACCATGCTGCCATATGTTTACGGTATGTGATTCGCTCGGCTGTCAACGCGCACATAAATAGACGCCTATCAATACGCACGTGCGTAAAGAATGAGGACGCGAAGAGCCTTGCATGCCAAGTAGTTATCCTAAACGGCGCTAGAATGGACCACCGAAATTTACCGTGCCTGTCAGCCCAGCGGCAGCATAAATAAAGACCGAACTGTTTGTGAAGTATGCTCCTAAATCTGCAGCGTTTCATTGAGTCTGTATCATTGCCACACATTCAACAGAGTGCTGAAAGTGTGGATCGGTGCTCTTAAACATTGAAACAGGCATTTTTCGACACGTGAAGAAACTTTCCCGACGTTGTGCATGTCAACGTTTCTGTTCGAATGTTCGCGAAAACCGCTTTACTAGAATTCGTAAGATGCGCCGACATTACAAGGACGGACGAAGCTCTCGCGTTATATATGACACGGAAAAGCTCTGCCTTTCAATTGATTCTTTATTGAGATTTATTTCGTCATCGCAAGGTGAAGTTGTCTGGACATTATTTTTATTTATTTCGTCACTCGGTTAGCGATCGTGCGCGATAATAGTCACATGTTGTTTGGAATTGCGCAATATATTCACGACATGTTATTTTTTCTGAATAAAACATCACTTGAAGTCAGCGCTTGTCCGTGGCTGCTCTCTTTTCGTGCTCCGTGTTTATTCCTGCGCTGTTGAAATTTCCTTCACGATGAACTACTAACTCGCCCAAACACTCACGTGAATCGCTGCAGGCAGGAATGTGGGCTTAGAAGTGGCGGTGCCACCGCGAATGCTCTTCTCCCGCTCTTCTTCATGCGTTGTAAAGGTGTTGGGAAGCTCACGACACACTTCAGCAAGCCTGGCTGTGTCAGAAATAGGCGCGCACTTAGATGGATCTGGCTTGTATGGAAGTTGAAATGGCTTCCATAGTGAAAGACAGCGCGACGTAGACACAGACTAGGAAGTACACAGGGCGTGTGTACTTCCTAGTCTGTGCCTACGTCGCGCTGTTATTGACTATGGATATGTACCAACTAGCTCGCATCAATTCGCTCATAATATAAAATGGCTTAAATATCAGGTACAGAAGTATTGTGTCGATGGTGTGCGACGGGTGCCTTCCGTACAATAATGAAGGGTGAAAAACCAGTAGTGCTCTGAGAGGCGTATTGTAGGCGTAGGTGACGAAGGGCGATTGGCCTTATTTGTATGGTCGCCCATTTGATGTCGCCACCAACCATCATGCACTATGCTGGCTGTCGTCATTGAAGGATCCCTCCGGCCGTCCCACCCTTGGGCACTTCGCCTGCAACACTGCGACATCCGCGTGCTGTACCTCAACGGACGCCAGCATGCTGACGCCGACGGCCTCTCGCGCTCCCCCTTGCCTGACGACAATGGCGTCCGCTTAGTATCTTACATTGCTGTTTCTTCCATCGACGTTGACACCATCGCTACTGAACAGCGCAAGAATAAATAGATCGCCTCGCCGATAGACTTGGTGACTGATCCGTCGGAAACACCATCCATTCCCGCGTTGCGTCGTCAAACCCACCATTTCGCCATTCGCGACGACCCACTAGAAGGCGCTGGAGAGCGCAACGCAATACTCAGTTCCAAGGCTTCGCTACCCTAGAAACCTTAGACCACCACATCGTACACTCTCTGCCTTGTTGCGTTGAATTATCTAGTTTCACTCCGCAGAGAGAATGGCCCTGCACGCTCTGGCAAAACAAAAAGAATATGCGATTACACGGGCCACGAATTCGGAAAGAAAAAGAAAAGTGCTTTTCGTATTTTATGTATCACAAGTGTATTTGCCCGTTTGCATCAATGCGGTGTTGTAGGCCCACATCAGGTTTTGAAATACAAGAACATGCAAGTATTACGTTGCTGTCAGTGGAACGAGCACCATTCACTTTTTCGCAATACTTGCGCGGTTACCATAAGTGTTTCTCATTCGTTAAAATCTCGCACACTTTCCAGAAAAGCAGCGCTTATGGAGAGGCACAAAATTATAAACTTCAGGGGTCCTTAACTGCGCTTGGAACGTCATGACACTAGCTGAGTTAACTACCTGTGATGGTAACTCTGTGGAATGTACAGATTCAGTAGACGTTGAAAACCCTTTATGTAAACTTATGGTCTGTGTTAACGCAGAACCGGTATGCAAAAGTGGTCCAACACGTAGAAGTCACCGAAAGAATGTACCATCTTTCAAGTTTTATTCAACCCACGTTTAGTGAGCGGCCCTGTGCTGCTTACTTCACTTATTTTACATCGAAAGCTGTTATGAGGTCACAACAACAGCCGTTTTTGGCGCCGTAATTGTGCGCCGCCGTTGTCCTTACCGCTATCGCGCTAAATAAAAAAAAAACGAAATAAAAAAATATCCAAAATGGAACGGGTTTGGAAACTGGGCACTTTGCGTGGCAGCCCTGTATTTTACCTCAGAGCCATGCCGCTTTTTTCTGCTTTATTTCCGGTTGTACGTCACACAAACGGGGACAACAGGATTATGTTCCAAGACACAGAAAACATGTAAGTGCACACCTACGCTCAGCCACTGCATGAACAACTTCGCCATTTAAAATTATTTTATATTAAGCAGGGGTCCGTCCTAACCAAGCATGAAGGAACCCATTCTTTTGTTTTTACTGCCTCGATATTACCTGGCCATACTTTCTTGTAAATACTGTCTTGCTTGTCTTCTATCCAGGTCACAGTAATGCTTGAAACTCCTTCACAAAAGGACCCTATACATCCTTCATGTTGGCAAGGAACAACATGAACGCATGTAATTTAACGTGGTAGAAGAAAAAAACAGCAACCAGGCCTCACACAATGCGAATTGCATAACGAGTGGGCCGTTGTATGCTTCCAACCCATTAAAAAGGGCTCAGCCATAGTTCTTCATCGTCACCAGGCACAGAATAAAAAAGTGCACATAATGCCTTATAGGTGTGTAGCTGGTATCATGGTTCTCCGCAGAATGACGAAAATTGGCATAGTGAGTGCTTCCCCCTACTTCACAAAAATTATGATGGTTTATATCGTAGTGGGTACCTCGCAGTGTACTTGTATTAGTTGCCAGGAAGCCCATTAGGCCTCCATGATCCATTACCTCAGGGCCTCAATAAAGTTCATTCCCTCTCTGTCTCACGTTAATATATGTTATATAGTGTGGCAGGAGAGCTGAATAACGACCGGGCGTCACACAATGCGGATTACGTAACTAGTTTAAAGCTTCCAAACCATTACAAAGGACTCAGCCCTAATTCTTTATTGTCATCAGCCGCCGCATCAACAACGTGCACATAATGCCTCACAGATGTGTAGCTGGTACCCCACTTCTCCGCAGAATGACGAGTAATGGCGTAGGGAGTGCTTCCCAACACCCCAAAATTATGGTTTATGGTGTACTGGATACAGTGCAAGTGTACTTGTATCAGTGGCCCCAAGAGAGCTTACAACGGGCTCTAGAAATGCCGCTCTTCCAGCGTTCGCTGTGACTGTGCTGCGCTATCCGCGCAGGCCTGTCGTTTACTATATCTTTTTTTAAATGCGAAGAATTTCTTAGCGAACCTTTGGCACTTTGAGCGTTTCTCTCTATCTATCTGTCCATCTATCTGAATGCCATGAATGTACAGAGTAATATAAAGAAACGCGAACAGAGCAGCGCGCTGTTTTCATCACGCTCTGCCCTTGGTTACAATAAAAAGATTCTTGATGGTTCTTCATTGTATCATGGATGATTCTAGGGGCTTTTAACACGAAATTGTTTTATGCCGGGGTCCACCAAGACTTCAGTGACGTATTTCCGTCACGTAAATGACATCGGAAAAATGCGCGCGATCAGATGGCAAAGAAAAAAAAGGTTCCATCAACGAGAGTCGAACCCACGCCCTCTCGGTCCGCGACTACTAATGCCAGGCGTGCTGTCCACTGCGCCATGGTCACTTTTTCTTTCCTTTATTGAACTGCGCCATGGTCACACACACTGGAGACTTTACAAACGCGCCTTTTATATCTACCACTTTCCTCTCACAGTACTCGGTCGGCGGTGTGGTGCCGCCGTCTGGGAGCGGTAAAGTAAATAATGTATTGTTAGCGTGGCTTCTGCGATTAGCTCCTGGAATGAGTCGTTGCTACGCGCCCGTCCCACTGCTCGCGTTTCCAATAAAAGAACAATTTTGTCAATGCCTTAACACACCGCGAGGTGGCGACCACAGCCCAAGCCTCGGTCATAGCATTCATCCATGCATAATAAAGAACATTGGCCGCGTATCTCCATGCTCCGCTGCAAATGCTGTATAAAGACGACAGAGCAGGCGCTGCGTGAGATATGGACGCCATCTGGCAATACGTCGGGACACATGAGCTTATGCAGAGGGTTTCCTTCCTCCGTGGCAGAGGGCGTTCGTCGGCGCGCATAACATAGCATTTTCAGCGCAGCCGCCTTTTGAACGCAGCTTAAGAAAGTAGGGTCTTTAGAATTACGTATCTATGTATTTTCTATTAAAGGAACATACCACCTAATACTTACCTAGTGATGTTGCGCCTCAATTATGCGTAATATTTGCTTTTACAGCGAAAGCTGTTATGAGATCATTTCACCGGCCGTTTTTGGTGCCGTAGTTGTCCGCCGCCGCCGCCGCCGCCGCCGGTGTCCGTAACCAGTATCGCTCGAAATAAAAAAAAAAACTAAATAAGAAAAAAATTCCACGGTGGAACGAGATTCGAACCTGGGCCCTCTGCGTGGGAGCCCAGTATTCAACCTCTGAGCCATGCCGGTGCTTGAAACTGCTTTGCAAAAAGGTCCTATACAGGCTTCATGTCGGGAACGAACCACATTAGCATATGCAATATAGCGTGGTAAAAGAGTAGAATAAGCACCAAGCGTCGCACAACGCGAATTCTGTAACCAGGCGTCACACAATGCGAATTGCGCAACGAGTAGGTTGTTGAATGCTTCCAACCCATTACAAAGAGCTCTGCCATAATTCTTCATCGTCATCACGCACAGCATCAACAAAGTGCGCATAATGGCTTACATGCGTTTAGCAGGTACCACGGCTGTCTGTAGAATGACGAAAAATGGCACAGTGCCTACTGCCCTACTTCTCAAAAATTACAATGATTTATAGCGTAGTGGGTTCCTCGCAAGTGCACTTTTGTTGGTTGCCAACAAGCCCATAAGGGTCCCATGGTCCATTTCCTCAGGGTCTCAATAAAGTCAATTCTCTCTCTCGCGCGCTCTACGTTTCTTCGGTTAAAGTGTGTTATAAAGCGTGGTGGGACAGTTAAATAACGACCGGGCGTCACACAATATGCATTACGTAACTAGTGGGTCGTTTGAAGCTTCCAACCCATTACAAAGGGCGCAACCATATTTATTCATCGTCATCAACCGCGGCATCAACAAACTGCACATAATCGCTTACATATGGTACCTCGCTTCTCCGCAGAACAACGAATAATGTCGTGCTGGGTGCTTCCCAACTTCCCAAAAATTACGCTTTGTGGCGTAGTGGGTACGTTGCTAATGTACCTGTATTAGTAGCCACAGGAGAGTTTATAACGGGCTCTAGAAATGCCGGTCTTCCAGCTTTCGCTGTGACTGTGCTGCGCTTTCCGCGCAGGCCTGGCGTTTTTTTTTTTTTTTTGATCGACAATGTTTCCAAGTTTGAACAGCCGTACCGGTTCAAGATGGGTGGGCGGTAAGCAAGTGGTTCAACTTTGGCGCGGTCGCTGAATCGGGTGACAGACAGACAAAGAGAAAGACAGACAGACCAACATTTCTGCGTTTAAGTTCCCCACGAAAGACTATCGTCTTTAATAGCTCTGCGACGGGCGCCTGCGTCGCCTGCCTGTAACAACACGTTCCTCGCTTACGCTCACCTCGAGAAAAAACATGGCTGGGCTAGAGGGTAGACACGACACGTGTTGCGTTTTCCTCTAGTCCCACCGTGGTTTTCAATAACTCTTTAGGATCGTGACCTTAGTTTAAGTTCTGCGTTTAATCAGCGGTGCTCCTCTGGCTGTCACACCGTTGTCTCTGATTACGCTCTCACCATTAACTACTACAGCTACCACAAAGGTTCGTCTAATCGTTGATCATGGACGTTAGTCGTCAAGATGGAGTTGTGCGACCAAGCGTCAACGTGGGTGCATCCACGTTAAACGGTGCTATAGCTACCTAAAACCATTCGACATTGTGCAAGCTTTCTTATATCAATGTATGGCAAACATTCAAGTACTTCTGTAAAGACACGTTTTACTTTCATGTTGTACCAATTCTTATGACGGAATGATCAATCATGTTTTTTTACCACCATCGAGGCTGTAGCCGCTTGAAAATATATGTGAAACAACACGAAATGTATATGCCGCGTGTTCACGTTTCTTTCCATCGCCACGGTACGTTATGGTATACATGCTACGGTCATGGTGCTCTCTTGGTGGGTAAATGAAATGGAGAATTACCAAAGTTGGAAGGACTTGAGAATGGTGTGCAACGAACACAGATGACGTGTCATAACATCAAAATAAAGTCGTTTATTTCATGTACGTCAAGACATACACGACATGTTCGTGGCGCTCTCGCGGTGGTTTTAATAAATGGGTAATTTATAAAATTGAAAGTATTTGACAAGGTTGTTCGAAGAACACAAATGACATGTTATGACATAAGAGTGATGTCACGGAAGTCTTGTATGAGAAGATATAATTGACAAGGTCTTGGTGCTATCGCGGTAGCTTGATGAAGCTCGTGATTACAAAAATGGTAGCACATGACATAGGCGTATAATGAACACAAATGACAGGCCATAACATGCCAGTCAACGCATGTTTGCCATTTACGTCATGATATACATGGCATGGTCATGCAGTTCTCGCAGCGGTTTCTTTCTTTTTATTTTCGAAAGTCTGCGCTTAGGCATAATAATTATTGATTGAGAAATATACACACAAATTTGCTTCGTGCATGAAGTCCAGTAATGAGCGGTGGTGAGGTCCTTTAATCCAGTGGTCAAGGTTGGGTGGTCGGCCAAGCCTGAAACCTGTTGCACATAGGTGACGACGATGGCTTAATTGTAGACCTGTGCAAGTCCACAATAAGTGTATAACAGTTACATCGCGGATCGGGGCGTCGCACGATGTACCATATGGGCAGCGGTACTGTTGCGCCAAAAGGGTGGTTACGGATGGGGTAAGCGCAACCCCAACACGAAGCTTCCGCAACGTAACCTCCTCTCGGCGGTTTAAACCACCAGGGAGGTCTGACCCACACGGAGGTATAAGAGCTCGTGTGGCACGTCGGAGGCTTTCCTTTTCCTGGAGCATCCTCAGGAAAATGCGGTAGGGGGTGCGGTGTAACTTGTGGATGGGTTGCCAAATCAGGTTTGACAAAGTCCAGCAAAGGGGCCCGAGGCACCCACTGAACACGTATCCGCACAGATGCGGAGACAGCAAGATGGTGAATACTATCTGAGAGTGACGCCGACCGATACACTCGTTGTATATAGTGGATAGCTTGCGTCGAGTCCATACGAATGATGAGTTGAGAGGATCTGTCAGGTAGAAGAAAAGGCATCAGCGCTG
The DNA here is from genome assembly GCF_013339695.2 of Rhipicephalus sanguineus. Taxonomy (NCBI): domain Eukaryota; kingdom Metazoa; phylum Arthropoda; class Arachnida; order Ixodida; family Ixodidae; genus Rhipicephalus; species Rhipicephalus sanguineus. The sequence continues at coordinate 166,805,492 of NC_051177.1, forward strand.
CCAATCCGTCACGTATGTTGCGCAGCTCAGCAAGGTGAGCCGGTGGTGCGGGATCCGCAAAATACGAGCATGTCTGGTCAGCCTCTGGTATTAATGGGCATACAAGTGCGGTGTCATTGGTGGTACCAGTCACACCGGCATCACTATAAGCGACAACAGTGGTGGCACCTAGGTTATCGGCACGAAGCAGACTGGAAACTTGGGCGTTCGCCTTGCGTGGAATCGGGTTGTAAAGGCGACCAAGAGGTTTGTTTTCAGTGAGTTGCATTTTGTTCCACGGGGCAATAGTGCTCGCCTCTGAACTTCTTGTCCCATGTACCGTGCCATTGCAGCAACCGAACAGAACGTTGATGGTTCGAGGTTGCGCGCACAGCGACTCTGGGATACTAACTCGTCAATGTTATTACGTTGGACTCCTGTTCCAGTACTGCCTATAGAGACTGAGGTTAGGTCCACTATAACAATGCGTGTGGCGGCGTGCGTAAAAACTAGGGAACCGTTCCGACCGATGGCAGGAGCAGAAGAAGACTATTCTTTATTTTATTTTCTTATCTCGCAGCCCGCAGCACGAGGAACAAGGAGCATGCGCATGCACATGCGCCTGTGCGCGTCATAATAGGTGGATAGCAAAATAACGTCTTCCGGTTCGATGCCTAGCTCTTCGATGTTGCAAGGTGTGTGCCGTTCAGTGTAATCGGGGAGAAAACGCGTACTTTCTTCGACGCGGTTGTTACCAGTTATCTTGCCTCCTTCCCGATTACAGTGAACCACACACAACTTGAAGCAGCGAAGAGCTGAGCCTTGAATGCTCCGTGAACCGGATGTGCTGTAGCAGACGGCGCGCCGTTTTGCTATCCACTGTAACATTCGCAGTGCTCGCCCTCTTTCTACGTCGGGGCTTTCTGATCACATTGCCCCGCTTGCTGTTATCTTGCTGTTTTCTTTTCTTTCGTGCCTACCTGCGATTGGCTGCGTAGCGCTTAAAAACGCGTCGCAAGGTGAATAAACGGGGATTGTCTTCCTGGCACTGCTTGAGTCGTCTCTTTCCTGGGCCGGCTGTCGTCCAGCCGCCGAATACGTAACAGCTGGTGGAAGCGGTGGCGGCGGTATGGAGCGCACGTCGAAGGCGGCCTTGGCGTCCGGTTTGGTGGGAGCACGGCTTGCTTGACTTCATTGGGAGCATTAGCAGCATTTACTTGGTAGTCGAGGTTCTTTTGTATTTGTTGTTGACTTTGCTAAATAGTAGTACATATCAGGGTAGCACTTGTTAACAGCAGTCATGATCCTCACGTCGTTAACGAAACCCAACCTAGTGCTGCTAGCTGAAGAGCTCGGTATCCCTGTACAGAAGTCTATGCGGAAGCCTGCAATTATCGAAGCGATATCCAAATGCGGAGCAAACGATGACGAAGTCGAGGAGTGTTGGAGGGCAGTCTCGGAAAGACTCAAAGAACGAGAAGTAGAACTGAAGTTAAAAGAGATGCAACTGCATAACCTTGAACGCAATGACAGTTTCGATATGCGAGGATACATGCAACCTTTCAAGGCTGGCAGTGACATCACTTTGTATCTCGTCAACTTTGAGAGGACGTGTACAAGAGCTGCACTTGCAAAAGAGACTTGGTCGCAACGCCTGTTGACATTGCTTCCAAATGAGGCAGCCGATGTAATCGCGAGAATGCCAGATGAAGATTCTCATGATTACGACAAAGTGAAACTTGAGTTGAGGCGAAGGTACAGCTTGTCAACAGAAGCCTTGAGGATGAAGTTCCGTAATACGAGGCGTGGCCAAGGGGAGTCATTTTCAGAATTCGCCTACAGATCCATGAGCTTGTTAGAGGAATGGCTTAAGAGCGCCAACGTATACGAGGACAAGCAACGTCTGATTGAACTGTTTGCGCTCGAGCAGTTTTATGCGTCCATTCCGGACCAAATGCGCCTGTGGATTCAGGACAAGCCAAACGTAGAGACTTTGCAAACGGCAGCCAGCTTGGCGGACGAGTACCGTTCCCGTAGAATGGAAAGTTCGGAAGAACAACGAAAGAAGCCGTCAGGGGCATTCAAGAAGTTTCAGAAAGGAACGAAAGAAACTAACCAAGGGAAGCCAGGCGACAGTGTTCCAGCCCAAGGGCATGCAGTCAACGCGAGTGAACCGAAAAGTTCCAAGTTCGAAGAAAAACAACCGCTGGTCTGCTATAAATGCCAACAACCGGGTCACATCGCAGTCGGTTGCCGTCAACCAGCAGTTTCCGTCAATTTGCTAACCGAAGAGAGCGATTTACTCTTGCCCTACACACATGACATGAAGGTGAACGGCATCAGTTGCAAGGTTCTGCGCGACACAGGAGCAACATTTGATATCGTCCACCCGTCATTTGTTAAGCCCGAGAACTTAACAGGTTCATGTGTATGGGTACGCCAGGCACTAGAGCCAGACATGAAGTGTTTGCCGGTAGCCAGAGTCGAAATGACGGGCGCCTTCGGCACATTCGAAACGGATGCTGCGGTTTCCGATAAACTCCCTCAGAAAATTCCCTACATTTTTTCTAACCGATCAATGAGGGACTTTCAAAATGCAGGAATGGAACTTAATGCTAACCCTCTAATGGTCGTCACGAGGTCCCAAACAAGAGCGCAAGCTACCAGCGATACCCGTACCACGGAAATTCCAGACCAGAGTGAACCGACACAAGCTACTGCACCAAGCGAAACTGTTCCTGTCGATGCCAATTGTGTCGCGCCAGCCATTGATAACAGCACTCCCGTCGGTAATGCGCTCCCAGGTCAAGCGATAAACCCAGTCAGTGAAAATTTTCAGCTTCTAGCAAAGTTAGACAAAAGCGCTCTTAAAATAGAGCAGGCAAACGACGAGTCGCTGAAGACGTGCTGGGAAAAATCAAAACGGAAACAAAAAGGTGCCGTGTCGTTCATAGTCAAAGAAGGCATTTTGTACAGAACATTCAAAAACAAGAAAGGCAGAACCTTTGAACAGCTTGTGGTTCCCAAAAAGTATCGAGTTGCACTTTTGGGTTTGGTTCACAGCGATAGCTGGGCTGGCCATTTAGGCATCAACAAGACCAAGAGCAGATTATTGAACGACTACTACTGGCCGATGTGCTTCAAAGAATCTGAGAACTGGGTACGTTCCTGCAACGTTTGCCAAAGGACTGGGCGGCCAAACGAAAAACTCAAAGCACCTTTGGTCCAAGTGCCTTTGATTGGCGAACCCTTTCGCAGATTAGTTGTCGACATTGTAGGTCCATTACCAGTAACTGCGGCGGGCAACAAATACTTGCTAACACTCATTTGCCCTGCTACAAAGTTCCCGGAAGCAGTGGTGTTACCCGAATTAAGCTCCACTGCAGTTGTAAATGCGCTACTCGGCGTCTTTGCAAGAATTGGATTTCCGAGTGAAATTCAATGCGACCAAGGTTCTGTGTTCACAAGCGCGCTCACCACGACGTTCTTGAAGAAATGCGGCATATCCGTTCACCACAGCTCAGTCTACCATCCGCAAAGTAATTCAGTCGAGAAACTTCACTCTGTAATGAAGCGCATTCTGCGTGCGCTCTGTTTCGAGAAAGGCGCCGACTGGGACGAAGCTGTTCCCGCGATGCTCTTTGCTCTGCGCTCCGTCACTCACGAAGCGACTGGGTTCACGCCGGCGGAACTTGTTTACGGTCGAGCGCTTCGCTCCCCGCTAACGTTGTTGAAAGAAAAATGGGAAGACAAGTTCGTAGACAAATCAGTTGTCGAGTACGTGCTGACCTTGTTGAAGCGCCTACGTGACTCGCAAGAACTGGCGCAGATAAACATGGCAGAAGCGCAGCAACGCTCGAAGGTGTACTACGACAGATCCGCAGGCACACGAACCTTCAAGGAAGGCGATAAAGTGCTGATTCTGCGGTCGTCAAAGGCAAACAAACTGGAAGTAGCATGGGATGGGCCGGTCACGATTAAACAAAAGCTCTCCGACGCCAATTACTTGGTAACGACGCCCGGTAAACGCAATGATGTGACGATATATCACTGCAATCTAATGAAGCCTTTTATCGAACGAACTGAGACGTTGAGCATTGTCCTTAACGAGCCTGAAGAGATCAACGTTCCTCTACCCCAAGTGCCAAGCCCTTGCTCTTCCCCATCAACAGAACAGATACTCGAATCTGTCACTAAACAAGCTTCTCTAACTGACAAGCAAAGAAAGGAGTTGGAACTGCTTGTGCGCAACTTCAGCGACTTGTTTAGTCCCTCTCCCGGCAGGACAAATCTCGTGGAGCACGACATTGAGTTAACATCCAACCAGCCTTTCCGAACCAGGATGCACAGATTTTCACCCCGTCACGAGAAGATCCTGAACGATTGTGTTCAAAACATGTTGACACTGGGTCTAATCGTGCCAGGAGAAAGCGAGTATGTGTCACCTATGTTTATTGTAGAAAGTCCAGGCAAGGAACCGCGACCCTGCATCGATTATCGAAAATTGAATGCGATAACAAAAACAAAGATGTTTCCCATTCCAAACGTTGAGGCCTTGATCGAGAAAGTGTCCGCGGCACGGTACGTTTCTACGTTAGATTTGGTACGCGGTTTCTGGCAAGTGCCACTAACGGAAAACGCCAGTAAGCTCGCCACTTTCATGACACCGACAGGCACATATCGCCCTCTTGTGCTCACTTTTGGCCTCAAGAATGCACCCTTCGCATTTTCAAGGTTAATGCATGAAGTGCTCAAAGGAGCCGAGTCATTCGCTGTTCCGTACCTTGACGATATAGCTGTTTTTTCGAGCACCTGGCAACAGCATTTGGAACATCTGCAGCAGGTATTCCTTCGAATACGCGAGGCAGGCTTGACTCTCAAACTCGCCAAATGTCGTCTTGCGAGCTCTGAAGTCCACTACTTGGGGCATGTTGTTGGCCAAGGGAAGCGACATCCTTCCGAAATAAAAGTTGAAGCAATCACTAGCTTTCCTTTGCCGAAAACAAAGACTAACTTGCGTTCCTTTTTGGGTTTAGCTGACTACTACAGAAGCTACATTCCCAACTTCGCAAATATCGCTAGTCCTCTCACAGACGCACTGCGCAAAACTGAGCCAACTGTTGTGCGTTGGAATAAGGCCCGTAAAGATGCTTTTGCTGAGATCAAAAAGATTGTTGTCAGCAAACCGGTCCTCGTGGCACCAGATTACTCTCTCCCCTTTTTAGTTCAGTGTGACGCCAGCGACCGCGGAATGGGCGTTGTTCTAAGTCAAGTGAACGAAAAGGGCGAGGAACATCCTGTTGTCTACGCCAGTCGAAAGCTAACAGCACGCGAGCAAGCCTACAGTACAACTGAAAAAGAATGTGCTTGCTTGGTCTGGGCTCTCGAAAAGCTGTCGTGTTACCGCAAAGGCTCCTCATTTGTTTTTGAAACTGATCACTCACCTTTAGTCTGGTTGAATCAAATGTCAAACAAAAACAGCCGCTTGATGCGTTGGAGTCTAGCACTTCAGCAATTTGATTTCTCAGTGCGGCACAAGAAAGGCAAACAACATGCTAATGCTGACTGCCTTAGCCGAACCTATTAACTGTTCCTTGTTTCTTTTCTGTGCATGCAACTTGGCGCAAGTATATATTTTTTTCATTATCGTGTTCGGCTTTCACGTTATCTGCTCCCAGTGAAATCAACTGTCGGGCTTTTCTAAGCTTGGGCGCCAGGTTGCTTTTGACGTCGTTTCTGCGTTTCTTCCGCTCGTCCACTGAGCCATTTCAGATCCTGTCGTGCCGGATGGCGAGATCAACCCTGCTCCAGGCGCCTGCAGCCAACTCCCGTGCTGCAGCCAATCGACACTCGGCGAGTGGTGAACATTGCCTCCTCTTGGCCTTTAATGCCAATCTTCGCGGGCGTGTTCTAGCCAGAAGATGCGCAATGTCATCTCCATTTCCTTCTGCGGTGGCTACTTCAACGACCAGTCCCACCATGCACCTCTGCGTCTTCGCCCACGCCATGCACAAGGACAATATGACCGTGCGAAACGTGTCAGTGCTGTGCTTGGACAAACCTGCCCACGTGTTGGCTGCCTGTTCCCACCTCCAGCCGTTCATGAAGCGTCATCCTCTTGAACGCCTTCCGCTATGGGTAGCTTTGGCCGAGTTGTAACATTCGCAGTGCTCGCCCTCTTTCTACGTCGGGGCTTTCTGATCACATTGCCCCGCTTGCTGTTATCTTGCTGTTTTCTTTTCTTTCGTGCCTACCTGCGATTGGCTGCGTAGCGCTTAAAAACGCGTCGCAAGGTGAATAAACGGGGATTGTCTTTCTGGCACTGCTTGAGTCGTCTCTTTCCTGGGCCGGCTGTCGTCCAGCCGCCGAATACGTAACACCACCTATTAATAGTCGGCCGATGAAGACGACGATGGCCGCTAGAACGGGAGTCCAGTCATGGACCACATGGCGTCGTGGTTAATCGTCTCTAGGCTTGCCTACTCTGCCAGCATGAGGTGATGAAAGTGGGCGTGGTAGACGAGCCTTGGCTGCAATATCGAACGGGCAAGGAGGTGAGCCATGTTGGAGTTAGCTCCACCAGATTTCTTTGCAATCTGTCGTATGAGATGTATTGTTTTTGATGCATGCTGTTTGGCACAAACACATATCACTGAGATCACAGGACAGCTCATAACATGACAAGCGTGTCATGTACTACGTCATGATATAAATGACCCAGTCTCCGTGGTCTCGAGGCCGCTTCATTAACTTGAGATATACGGAAATTGGCATGGTATGTCGTGCGACGAATGTAAATGACAGGTCAAATCATGATATCACGTCATACATGTCATGTTCATGACGGTATACTTGAGACAGTCTTGGTGCCATAGCGGTGGTTTAAGAAAGTCGGTATTCTCCAAAACTGGCAAAACATGACGTGGGTGCAATACCAAACAAGTGATAACATGAACAATCCGTAGATCCCACGCAGTGTAGGAATCAATTTCATGCGAAGCACTCGGCGAGTAACAGCTGTGCCGAAGAACAAGAAGGGAAGGGGTATAGGAGTTAGATGGATGGGTTCCCATGTCCAAGGCTCCACTGGCTTGTGCCGCCAGCCGGACATGGTCCAGAAGCGCTAGTTGAACCTCCGGGTCCAAACTAGCGAGGAGTGCCTCCCATTGATCCAGAGTGTTTTCTATGCTGTACCTATGCTGTAGGCAGTTGAGGTTATTTGGCCTTTTACTGCAACCCCATGAGATACGGTAGAGGGTTGGAGGAGAGTCGCGACACCACGGACAATCGCGCCTATACAACGTCGAATAATTTTGTGTAATCGCAACAAATTTGTATAGACCCCCGTTTGAATTCTACGGAGGTCCATTGCGTGTTCCCCTTTAAGAGATTTGTGGGGGGCGCCATATTTCTGCCGTGCGCATCGCTGATTAGCAAGAAGCTGTCGCGGTGCCATCTGAGCAGGGTCACTGTCTTCCTCCTCGCGAAGGCCATTGTGTGTAGTGTGGGGTGGTGGTAATTGGAAGGGAGGGAGGGAGTCTGGTGCTCGGCTTGGTTTGTGAGCGATCGAGCGATAGCGTCCGCCCTCTCGTTTACCCTCTAGGCCTGCATGTCCCGGGCACCAGACAAACCTATAAGTGTTTTTTCAATTCGTTTCCCAAGAGGTTGCAAATCTTAATGGGAGATGGCCTTTCGTAAACAGTCGGGACGCCTATTGCGAATCCGAGATTATGGTGATGTACGGCTGCCCGACATTTCGCTCTCGATTTTTAATCGCCAATGATATGGCTAAACACTCGGCGTTGGCGATCGAAGATGTGTAGAAGTATGCGCTGGATACCATGCTTCTCGTGCCGCTGCTCACCATTGTGACTACTGAGCGCTTCCAATTATATCTGAAAGCGTCCACGTATAGCACGTTCTCATTGCCTCTGTCTGATTTTCTTATCCATTTTATGTGCTCCTCTCTCTTTTCTTTACGTCGTTTTTTGGTCATGTTCCTAGGGATTGGAGCGATCGAGATATGCCTTCGGACTGGTTCTGGTATTTATACCAGCCCCTCGTCCAAGATTTGCGGGTGCATATCATGCGTAGTGATCGTTGGGCTATTCGCGCGTCCCTTAATTACAGCTTGCGCATTCATATATACGGATCGTTTATTACATTTATATCGTCACGGCAGTGAGGGTATCAGCAATACAGAAAGAAAGAATGAAATGTATTTACAGGATGAACACGGGGAGTCCTTCAGCCAAGATGGCGGAACACCAAGAACGACAACAACGTAAGTGCTATTGCAATCGTCGTCTTCATCGCCCCGGTGGAGCATACCTTCTTGTTCGTCACGGTTTGTAACATACAGCACCCGCCACTAAGAGCGCCGTCTCGGCGCATAGGAAAGAGGACCATCGTGGGCGGAGAAGTACGGCTTGAGACGGGATACGAGCACAAAGTCAGTAGAGGGGACAGGCGATGACGATGTACTGTCCAACGGGGCGATCTCATACGTGACCTCAGTAAGCTGGCGCGAGACGTTATAAGGCCCGGAATAGCGGGAGAGGAGATTCGGTGACAGAGCAACGTGGTGGCAAGGTGTCAAGAGCTGGACCAACGATCCTGAGGAGTAGGAGACGGACCGGTGATGGATGTCGTAGCGACACTTTTGAGACAGCTGCAAGGCCGGAGAGATAGCTCCGAGTTCACGTCAGACTACCTTCGTCACGTGCTCCGCAGTCAGTGGTGCCTGTGGTAGGGGGGCGTCTTCGCACGACCATGTTGCTGCTGTATTAGGAAGTCGAGTAAATTGACGGGCAATACGTCGGTTTTTGGCGGTCTCGAAACGCTGGCACTCACGGGTGATGGCATCTACTGTGTCACAGTCCTTGCAGATCAGGAGGTTGAATGCATCATCTGCTATACCTTTCAAGATATGCGCCACTTTTGCTGACGCAGACTCCTCCATGCTGTCGTCCGCTTGGCGGCATAGGGAGAGCACATATTGTATATAAGACAGGTAGGATTCCATCGATGTCTGAGCACGAGGCGCCAGTTCCTTTTTGGCCGCTATTTCTACCAGTTGATTTCCCAAACAGGGCACGCATCTTTTTTTTTTCTGCACGCATCCCAGCTGCCAATTTCAGCTTCGTGATTCTGGAACCACACTTCGGCTGTCCCTTTCAGGTAGAATAGGATGTTCGCCAACTTAACAGTTTTGTCTCAGCGATAATTCTTGCTGGTGCGGTCGTACATCGGGAACCATTTTTCGATGCCGCAGAACGTGGCCGGGTCTTTCAGCAGTGGAAGGACAACTGTCGTCGTTGCGGTTGCCGCTGCAGAGGCCGAACCCTCTTCTGCCATCGTGGGTTGAACCAAGTGTCGGCCTCTTCGGAGCTCCGCTTTACCGTGTTGGTACCCCGCACCTCCACCAAAATTCAAGGGAGTGAGAGTATACGCTATAAAGAAACAAAGAATGAAATGTATTTACAGGATGTACACGAGAAGTCCTTTATCCAAGATGGCGGAACACCACCAACAACAACAACGCGAGTGCTGTTGCAATCGTCGTCTTCATCGCCTCGCTGGAGCATTCCTTGTTCGTCATGGCTTGTAACAATATGAAGGGCCTCGCCACGGTGTTCTAGTGGTTATGGCGCTCGACTGCTGACTCGAAGGTCGCGGGACTGAATCCCGCTCGCGGCGGCTGCATTTTCGATGGCGACGAAAATGTTTGAGGCCCCTGTACTTGTATTAGGTGCACGTTAAAGAACCCCAGGTGGTGGAAATTTCCGGAGCCCTGCACTACGTCGTCTATCATGATCATATCGTGGTTTTGGAACGTTAAAGCCCCTATATTACTTTTATATTATTATTATTATTATTATTATTATTATTATTATTATTATTATTATTATTATTATTATTATTATTATTATTATTACATTGATATGAGGGCGTATAGACGACACTCCCGCCTCAACTGGTGTTCTCCTGACATGATGTTTGTACAGGGTATTTTTCTAAAGCTGTGAAAAGTACCCCTTCACGCTGTCGCGTTAAGATGTACAATCACCTTTGGCGCGTACCCGCACACCACGGGACGCACTATGCGGGCTTGCTCCGCACGTGACTGATGGAATAGATTTCGAGACGTACGCGACAGGGAACTCACGTTATGCATATCATGACCGGCGAATTCTGTTATTCGTACATCGACGTTCTCCTATGCAAATTTTGGTTTATACCACGGTAAGGAGACGACCAGGATAGATTCAAGACCTAGAAGACCTAGATAGATAGATAGATAGATAGATAGATAGATAGATAGATAGATAGATAGATAGATAGATAGATAGATAGATAGATAGATAGATAGATAGATAGATAGATAGATAGATAGATAGATAGATAGATAGATAGATAGATAGAAATGGTCAAAGTGCGTTTGGTTCGCTAGGAAATGCTTCACATTTACTATATAATGCATATCAAGTACGCTATGAGCCTAGGACATACATGACCCGGTCTTGGAGATTCGCACCCTTTGTGTGCACTTCACATATAGCGCAATCGCCGTGGCAATATATGCGCATGGCATACATAAATTGCACATCATGGCATGTATACGAATTCATGTATGTCGTGATATGCATCACATACACGGTCACGGAGCTCACGAGGCTATTTTGTTACCATGATGCAAACCAAGTTGTCATAAAGTGACATAAGTGCATGAACAACATTAATGAAACTCATGGCATGAATAGCATGAGATGCTTGTCACGTACGTCACGTCCTGCACGACAAGGCGCTATCGCGATGTCATAGTGGTCGTTTCATTGCATTTCCATTATTAAAATGGGCATCAAATGATATCCGTGTATGACGAACACAAAGGACAGGTGGCGACATGAATGCACATTACAATCATGCAATGTGTATCATGGCATCAATAGCTCAAATGACATGATTCAAAAGCCTGTCATAAGGTTTGGTCAAAAAATCTGATCCACTAACTAAAACACCAACCCTCTCACTGCACTCGTCCCTGCGCTAGCCACTGCACTGCGCCTGACACTTTCGAACCAACGTGACTCCCCGCGAAGAAACGGCGGCGCGGGGTAAGTCCAAAAGTGTCTTCACTCTGTAAGCTTTGCGCTGGCATCGAGGCACCTTACTCATGCTCAATATGTTAAGCAAAACGGAAAGGCGAGCTAGTTGGTACTGATTCATAATGGTGTAATAGTAGCGCAATAAAAGACGAGGACAAGAAAGTGAACACCACAGGCGCTTACTCACAACTGAAAGCTTTATTGCTTGAACAGAAAACATATCTAAACTTGACGATCGACTAATTCCCGCGCATGCGCATCATGGGCAAGGCAAAAGGCAAAAACCAGAACAAAAAAAAAAAAACCACATCACTTTTAACCCTCCGCCACCCAACAGGCTACCCCCTTTCCTTGAGTAGACTTACTTCCCTCTCCGATATGGCTAAAGAAGGATGGCTAACGCACGTAGACGCCCTCGTGCTAATTTGAAAGGCTTCTGCGAGTTCTCGTGTCGTGCGATCGCGGTGTTTGAACAAGACCTCCGTTGCGGGGAATAGCGCTTCGCACCGGCACTCAGCGCAGTGCATGGCCAAGTGCGTTAAGGGTCTCCCCTGCAAGGAAGACTGGTGCTCCCTTAGACGTATGTTCAAACATCGGCAACAGGCTTGACAACGTCGGGACGCACGGTTGCTCTATGAACCACAAAGTTAGGTTTGTGTCGTGCAGGGCCAACGTCGTCTATTGCATCCCTCTGTCGTGTGGTCGTGTCTACGTCGGCCAGACAGGCCGATGTTTGAACATACGTCTAAGGGAGCACCAGTCTTCTTTGCAGGGGAGACCCTTAACGCACTTGGCCATGCACTGCGCTGAGTGCCGGTGCGAAGCGCTATTCCCCGCAACGGAGGTCTTGTTCAAACACCGCGATCGCACGACACGAGAACTCGCAGAAGCCTTTCATATTAGCACGAGGGCGTCTACGTGCGTTAGCCATCCTTCTTTAGCCATATCGGAGAGGGAAGTAAGTCTACTCAAGGAAAGGGGGTAGCCTGTTGGGGGGCGGAGGGTTAAAAGTGATGTGTTTTTTTTTTTTGTTCTGGTTTTTGCCTTTTGCCTTGCCCATGATGCGCATGCGCGGGAATTAGTCGATCGTCAAGTTTAGATATATTTTCTGTTCAAGCAATAAAGCTTTCAGTTGTGAGTAAGCGCCTGTGGTGTTCACTTTCTTGTCCTCGTCTTTTATTGCGCTACTATTACACCATTATGACTCAATATGTTACCTGTCATGATGGCTCCTAATAGGCGGTATATCGAGATGTCGCGTCTCCGTAGTTCGCGCTATGCCTGCTGCCAAGGCAGGACACGTCGCTGCGACGCTGCTGCATGCCCAGCCTTTAGGATGTGCTGCACGAGCGCTGTGCGGCGACGGCCGTATTGCTTCAGCCACAAAGGAAGGAGTAGGAAGGATGAAATCTGGCAAATGTGTGGCAAAGCAGAGAGGCGGCGCGTCTACAGAATCTTCTCCGGGAAGAGCAGGGTCGCGCTCTCAGACGCACGTGTGACGCAAACAGTAGTACCCTTTATGTGGCATGACACGACGGCGACTCCCTGAACTACGGTGGACCAACGGCTGCCATTGAGGAGCGAGCGTTGCCTCTGGCATTAAAAAAATAGCGGATGCATCGGCTCTAGGCTACGAACGCCGGTAGGTATCAAGCCACGTCCTGAAAACCATACTGAATTCTGAAAAATATAGCGGCCGTCAAAATACGTTAGATAAAATTGAATGCAATCACTTTGTGTGCTTCTGGATCCAAGAAACACATCACACGTAATTTACGACCACGGCCTTCGATGTTGCGTGGCCTTTGAATTGACGTCCCTGTTCTTCGATGCGCTGCGTTCGAAAGTAGAGTAATAGCCTTATAAACTTAGTTAGAAACCATCTTCAGCGCTAGCAGACAAGGACGAAGGAGAGACGACACCACAATGCGCTAACTTAAACACTTTTATTTCCAGGAAACAGCAATCTATTTATCCATGCACAGTGCGCCACCTCATTCTACACTCTAGCCAACTAGAAAGGCCCTCTCCCTATCCAATAGATCAATTGACGGTGCGCTCACACACGTGTCACTATTGCGAGAGATAGCTTGGGCCTTCACTAATCTCTTGCACGTCTTTATCTTTGTGCTTCGCCAGAACAGTGCATGAAGCATACAATGGTGCGCAACCGCACTCCAAACAATGCACAGACAAATGACCGTAATTATTCTTGTTAGTAACGTTTAACCTATGCTCGCGAAGTCGGTCGTTAAAGCATCTTCCCGTCTGACCTATGCACTTATTTCCACAGGTCAACGGGAGCTCGTATACTACCTCTTGCACACAGTCCACGAGGGGATCGCGATGGTTTTTGGAACATCCTACAGCGGGCGTACGATGCGGGTCTGTTAGTCGACATATCCTGCCCAGTTTTTCGGGCGCAGAAAACACTACTTTAATGTCCACACGATTAGCCATTTTCTTCAGGTTGTGCGCCGTTCTGTGCAGATAGGGCACTACTGCCACTCTGCTCTTACTCTTCGCCTGTGCGTCCGGGCGGTTAACGTCCAAGCGGCATCTTTTAAGAAGACTCTCGGCTACAGACACCTGCACCGACTCCGGAAAACCTGCTGCCGATAACCTCATCGACTGATTCATTAGACTCTCATGAATCTTATGGTGGCAGGAATTTTTCAGCGCATTTCCAAAACACAGATTAGCAATACTCCTCTTAACGAGCTTCGAGTGAGCGGCCCTGTACGGCAACAGGGGTTTATTGGCTCTTGGTTTATATTCCCAACACGTGTGCTGATCCGTGAATTCAAGCTCAATGTCCAAGAACCGCAGCACCTTATCAGACGGCTCTTCAACTGTTAAAATGAGTGGACCAAGGCTAGCAGAAAAAACCTTTTTGAGCTCATCAGCTGATACGTGTGCATTCGGCTCGTACATGACGAGGTAGTCGTCCAAGTGCCTGAAAATTTTGACCACCCTTTGCTCCGACAGGCCGCGTGCCAGATTCCCTGTTATGGTGGGCTAAAAAAATATCGCTTAGTATCGGCGCCAAACCAGGAGCCGATACAGACGCCCTGCTTCTGAAGGAAAACTTTCCCATTCCAAGTGGGGCGAAAGTCGAACGAAGGTAGCAACGAAGCAAATCCAAAAAGTATTGAACTGATATCCCAGCCGAATTCTGAAAAGGCGCCGCGCCATAGTCATCAATGCACTCTTCTACGCATGCTATTAGTTTGTTTTCAGGCAAGGAATAATACAGGTCCTTTATGTGAAATGAGCAAGCCAACAAGCTTTTGTCTGCGTTATCCTTCAGGAAATCTACGATTTCCTCGGAACGGGTCACCAAAAATGGGTCGTCAATATTAAGAATGCCGAGCCTTTCTTGCAAGAAAACTGCTAACTTCTTCTGCCAAGACCCTGTCTCTGAAACTATTACCCTTAAAGGGCACTCGGGTTTGTGCGTCTTTGCACTAAAAATGATTTGAAGGCTATCTGTCTTCGCGTCGTCAATTTCACGGAACAAACTACTAAACCAGAGTGCCCTTTAAGGGTAATAGTTTCAGAGATAGGGTCTTGGCAGAAGAAGTTACCAGTTTTCTTGCAAGAAAGGCTCGGCATTCTTAATATGACGACCCATTTTTGGTGAAGCGTTCCGAGGAAATCGTAGATTTCCTGAAGGATAACGCAGACAAAAGCTTGTTGGCTTGCTCATTTCACATAAAGGACCTGTATTATTCCTTGCCTGAAAACAAACTAATAGCATGCGTAGAAGAGTGCATTGATGACTATGGCGCGGCGCCTTTTCAGAATTCGGCTGGGATATCAGTTCAATACTTTTTGGATTTGCTTCGTTGCTACCTTCGTTCGACTTTCGCCCCACTTGGAATGGGAAAGTTTTCCTTCAGAAGCAGGGCGTCTGTATCGGCTCCTGGGGTTTGGCGCCGATACTAAGCGATATTTTTTTAGCCCACCATAACAGGGAATCTGGCACGCGGCCTGTCGGAGCAAAGGGTGGTCAAAGTTTTCAGGCACGTGGACGACTACCTCGTCATGTACGAGCCGAGTGCACACGTATCAGTTGATGAGCTCAAAAAGGTTTTTTCTGCCAGCCTTAGTCCACTCATTCTAACAGTTGAAGAGCCGTCTGATAAGGTGCTGCGGTTCTTGGACATTGAGCTTGAATTCACGGATCAGCACACGTGTTGGGAATATAAACCCAGAGCCAATAAACCCTTGTTGCCGTATAGGTCAGCTCACTCGAAGCTCGTTAAGAGGAGTATTGCTAATCTGTGTTTTGGAAATGCGCTGAAAAAGTCCTGACACCATAAGATTAATGAGAGTCTAATGAATCAGTCGATGAGGCTATCGGCAGCAGGTTTTCCGGAGTTGGTGCAGGTGTCTGTTGCCGAGAGTCTTCTTAAAAGATGCCGCTTGGACGTTAACCACCCGGACGCACAGGCGAAGAGTAAGAGCAGAGTGGCAGTAGTGCCCTATCTGCACAGAACGGCGCACAACCTGAAGAAAATGGCTAATCGTGTGGACATTAAAGTAGTGTTTTCTGCGCCCGAAAAACTGGGCAGGATATGTCGACTAACAGACCCGCATCGTAAGCCCTCTGTAGGATGTTCCAAAAACCATCGCGATCCCCTCGTGGACTGTGTACAAGAGGTAGTATACGAGCTCCCGTTGACCTGTGGAAATAAGTGCATAGGTCAGACGGGAAGATGCTTTAACGACCGACTTCGCGAGCATAGGTTAAACGTTACTAACAAGAATAATTACGGTCATTTGTCTGTGCATTGTTTGGAGTGCGGTTGCGCACCATTGTATGCTTCATGCACTGTTCTGGCGAAGCACAAAGATAAAGACGTGCGGGAGATTATTGAAGCCCAAGCTATCTCTCGCAATAGTGACACGTGTGTGAGCGCACCGTCAATTGATATATTGGATAGGGAGAGGGCCTTTCTGGTTGGCTAGAGTGTAGAATGAGGTGGCGCACTGTGCATGGATAAATAGATTGCTGTTTCCTGGAAATAAAAGTGTTGAAGTTAGCGCATTGTGGCGTCGTCTCTCCTTCGTCCTTGTCTGCTAGCGCTGAAGATGGTTTCTAATTCAGTATACCAACAAGCCCAAAAGATGACAATCTTATAAACTTTTTAAGAGTATGAACGGTGCCAAAACACCCAATGTAGTACAGTAAAAACCCTCAATAACGAAATCGCTGGGGAAGCGATTTTCTATCGCTGTCGCGAAAATAGGAAACTACGCACACTTGTTACTTCGCACTACAGATATTTATTTAAAGAAGTCGGTGATCTTCCCCTGTTTCACGTTTATTTGAAGGAGCTTGACGGTTCGAGCCTCGCAGCTTAGTAAGCTTTGCATAGCTTCGTCGTCGCCGTGGGCGCCGAGGAAATTGTGAATGACGTAAAAAGCATCGACAACTTCGCGGGAGCATACTAGCCTATATAGCTTGCGTTTTTTTGCTTTCCTCACTCTCGTATCACTCACATATTTTTTTGCGCAAGCTTTCGAAGTTAGTGTCGTCGCTGAACTTTTTGGGCACGATCATGTGGTCGTCAGAACACAAAAAGTCGTGCAGTTCAACAGCGTCTAGGATCGTCCCATCGACACGGCGAAGCGCATCCCACGCTTCAGCCAGTGGCTGCAGTTCATATCGCTGCTTGCAGAAGAAACTCCCACTGCCGTCTCTGGCATTTTTGAACTTCTGATTCGGAACTAGCTCATGGGTGGAATAAATTCTTGCGGATCAGTGCCTGAAACTTTCGTTATTGCGAGAGTGCTTTTTAAAAGTTCTCCGCTCTCGAGAGGGCACAAATGCATTGAACTCTATGGACGTTCACCGGGGACGCCATATTTCTTCGTTGCCGCGAGAATTTCGTTCTTGAGGGCGTTCGTAATTGATGGGTTCAGCTGTAATCACATAGCGGATTTGGTGCCTTGTATCATTCGAACTATTATAGCGTGGACTATAGCATCATGAAATTTGGCTGAAACATATTTCTAGATTTTTTTTAATCACTCAGGAGTTCGCAATGAGAAGTACAAATTAATTGTTCTTCCTTGAGCCCTAGGAAACAAAGAGTAATGATGGCATTGTTTTCAAGTGTACTGCTTTCCCAAACAAGTAACCTAGCTCTGTTTGTAACAGTGAGCTAGCGCAACGCGGTACTCTTAGTAACTTTCGCTCAGTATGTGCTTTTACCCGTACCCTGTAAAAATGATAGTGAAATTCGGACGAATACTGTACACTATACAGTTTCCATTAGGCAGGGTCACTGAAGGATAGAGGAGAGAAACAAGCGTGTGCCCTAGGTGACGATCCAACGGCGCCGAGAGACCCCATTAGTTAGTCAGACAGCCTCCCGGAGTCGCTAGAGCAGAACCTCCTAATGAGCACCGTATCGCCTCTGGGAATGTGGGAATAATAGCCTGGTGCTGTCATTTTAATCCCATGCGCCTGTCGCAGTACGTGCAGCAGTAATCCCCAAAAGCACGAAGGATTCAAATAAGCCTTCTCGCAATGCGCTTGTCAGCGCATGGGCTTAGCTTAACTTAATGCTTATATTCGAACGTCATCAGCGTAAAATGTGTGACCCCTGCTAGAAATATTCTTGGTTTACTCTAGACTTGTGCCACATGACTCCATCATGGACGTGCTTTTTAAGTTGTCCTTTTGCTCCATTTAGACGTATGCTTCTAATAGTTTCTTTACCACGGGTGCCCACTCAGTATTGAGGCAGCCGCTTATGATTTCTACGTCCAACATGCCTAAATGAGAAATATGACTTTTCCAACAGGAACATCACCGGGAAAACTTAGGAGAAATCGAACTGGGAAGGACAAGGGTAAACCAAAACTTAACACGTGCCGGCTGTGACCATTCGATGAAGTGAATTCAACTCCGTGCTACACAACAGATCTTCTTGTCTATATGAAGCCCCTAGAACCACACACAGAGTGACATCGAGCGGCGATGTAGTAAAGAAGTCTGCTTGAAGAAACTGAGACGCTGCAGAAATGTAAATAAAAATGGCGAAGCTTGCACATATCGCGCAAGGCTTGAAACAGGGAAGCTGGACGATTCGGAAGCCTAACCTGGATGTTTATTGTTGCTATGCTTTAGCTAGGTGATGCTAGGTTGTTTCTAGGTTACTCTAGGTTGTTGCTAAGCTTTAGCTTGGTGATGCTAGGTTTTTTCTAGGTTGCTTCTACATTGGGGGGCTTTATCTAAGTGACGCTATGTTGTTTCTTGGCTGCTTCTAGGTTGTTTCTTTGTTGTATCTAGGTTGTTTGTATGCTTTAGCGAGGTGATGCTAGGTTGTTGCCAGGCTTTGGCTAGTGATGATATGTTTTTTTTCTAGGTAGTTGCTCGGCTTTTAGCCAGGTGATGCTAGGTTGCTTCTGGGTAGCTGCAAGGCTCTTAGGCCGGTTGTTTTCTAGGATGCTTCTCTGTCCTTGATAGGCTTTAGCTAGTTCTGTTAAGCTGTTTCTAAGTTTGTGGCTGTTTTGTTCTACTTAAGTGGGCCCTCCAACACATAAAAACACACTTAAAAAGGCCCTTCCAAAAAACAGATGACCCTATTTTTAGGTCTGGTGGTCCCATGCCGCGAATTTGAACTTCGTTCTGCCGAGCACCACGCTGGAAGTGCCTTTGTACCTATTTTACCAGTAGGTCCCCAGCGGCAGCAGTTCTCTGCCTCCCACAGGCGCGGCAAATGCTCAAACATTTCACCAAGGCTGCGATGGGTTATGGTGCACCCTGGGGCCATTACAGAACCTTATGGGCCACCTTTCGAGATGAATACCCAGAAACAACCGAGCGCCAGGTCGATGTGCTCCCTCTACCCATTAGGAAAAACCGGTGGGTTCCCGGTCGGCACTGGGAATTGAACCCGATACCTCCTGCATTGGAAGCGGATGCTCAACCCTGTAGCCACCGCTGCGGTAGCTACATGGTTGAGCGTTCAGAACAAGAGTTCCTCGTAAGCGAAGCTGCACTTTTCTGGCTTCATGGTGGGTCCGGAGGTCTTGACTGCTTGAAGAACAGCTTCAAAGTGCCGGAGGTGTTCGTCGAAGTCTTAGGCAAACAGAACGACGTCGTCGAAGTACACGACACGCGTCTGCCACTTCAAGGCAGCCAGCAATGTATCGGTAACATGTTGGAAAGTCGCAGGTGCTGAGAAAAGCCCAAAGGGCATGACCTTGAGCTAGAACAGGCCGTCTGGTGTTATCAATACAGTCTTTTCTAGGTCTCTCTCGTCAACTTTAATTTACCAATAACCTGTCTTGAGGTCCATCGACGAAACGTACTTCGCGTTTTGGAGTCAATTCAGGGCATCGTCTACATGTGGAAGAGGGTACACGTCATTTTACGTGATTTTGTTCAGGCGACGATAATCGACGCAGAAACGTAGGGTCCCATCTTTCTTCCTCACTAACACTACAGGAGGTGCCCACGGACTCTTAGACGGCAGGATGATATCGTCACGTAGCACTTCGTCAACTTGTTTGTTAACAGCCTCGTATTTTCGCGTCGAAACCCGCTAGCGACTCTGACGGAGTAGCGGTGGATTTTTTTCCGTTATGATATGCTGCTTAGCGAAGGGAATTTCTTCTAGTATCACGCTTCCCTTTCAAGTTCACCAGTATCACGCTTCCATTTCGTTCATGTGACGCAAGAATGCACCTCGTGACGCAAATGTCACGGTCTAGCAGCAAACGCTGATCGCTCTCGATGACAACTTCGATGTCTTCAGCCTTTACACTCGCAGAAAAGATAGAGTGAAAGGGCGTCTTTTTGTCCGACTACAATTATCGTCATCTGGCTTGCTTGCGTATCCTTTCTTGAAAACTCGGCGCTGACCACTTTCCTGCCAAGAATGCTATGTCACGCTGATAGCGAACATGTCGTTCCTGACCAGAAAGTGCCGGGAGCACGGCGATAATGCAAGGAAAGGAAGGCAAAATAAATGACGATTATTGTTGTGGGACAAAAAGACACCTTTTTTACTCGATCATTCCTGTTACTGTACGGTACCAACAGGAATATGACGCTGGATCTAGGCGGAATGGTGCCTTCATCTTTGAGTACGTTCAGGGCACGTTGACATGAGTTCGTATCCAGCGGTGTCGCTTTGTCCGATGATATAGCCATCGACTTGGTTTTACAGCGAAAGCTGTTATGAGATCATTTCAGCGGGCGTTTTTGGCACTGTAGTTGTCCGCCGCCGCCGCCGCTATCGCTTGAAATAAATAGTAAAACCACTATTGCTCAAAATAAGAAAAAAAATCGAAATAAGAAAAAAATTCCAGGATGGAACGAGGTTCAAACCTGGGCCCTCTGCGTGGGAGCCCAGTACTCTACCTCTGAGCCATGCCGGTGCTTGACACTGCTTTGCAAAAAGACTCTATACAGGCTTCATGCCGGGAAGGAACCGCTTTAACATATACAATATAGCGTGGTAGAAGAGTAAAATAAGCACCAAGCGTCGCACAACGCTAATTCTGTAACCAGGCGCCACACAATGCGAATTGCGCAACGAGTAGGTTGTTGAATGCCTCCAACCCATTACAAAGGCATCCGCCATAATTCTTCATCGTCATCGGGCACAACATCAACAAAGTGCGCATAATGCCTTACATGCGTTTAGCAGGTACCACGGCTCGTCGCAGAATGACAAAAAATGGCATAGTGCCTGCTTCCCTACTTCTCAAAAATTACAATGATTTATAGCATAGTGGGTTCCTCGCAAGTGCACTTGTATTGGTTGCCAAGGAAGGCCATAAGGACATGATCCAATTCATCGGGGTCTCAATAAAGTTCTTCTCCCCCCCCCTCTCTCCAACGTCAACCTATGTTATATAGCATGGAGGGAGAGGGAAATAGCGACCAGGCGTCACCCAATGCAACTTACATAACTGGTGAGCCGTTTAAACCTTCCAACCCTTTACAAAGGGCTGAACCGTAATTCTTCATTGTCATCAGTCGTCGCGTCCACAAAGTGCACATAATGCCTTACAGACGTGTAGCTGGTGCCTCGCTTCTCCGCAGAATGACGAATAATGGTTTAGCAGGTGCTTCCCAACTTCACAAAAATTGTGATTTATGGCGTAGTGGGTACCTTGCTAGTGTACTTGTATTAGTAGCCCCAAGAGAGCTTACAACGGCCTCTAGAACACCGCTATTCCAGCTTTCGCTGTGACTGTGCTGCAGTTTCACCGCAGGCCTGTCGTTTTTTAAGTCGATGACGGCGCCGTGGTGGTTTAAGTCCATGCCAAATATGGCGTCCCTTCAATTAATGTTGCAAAAAACGAAAATCGCAAAACAAGTGCGACTAACGATGCGACTCTTGCTTTGCAGATTCCAGACGGCGTTATAAGATGGCCTCCAGCGGTCCGGATTTTGGGGCCTTCCCAAGCAGTCCTAACTTCCTTCAACTATGTGGCGAACTGTCCGCTGCTGACGCAATTGTCGGCTGAGGTATCGACGAGAGCGGTGTCGTTGTGGGTGTCGATGAGAACGTCGAGGTCGCTAGTTCGTCGCCTTGGCTTGCGGTTAGGTCGGATCGGGGCTACGCCGGTTCGCCCCGCTGCTTCGACGTTGCTTCGTCAGGTATTCTTCGCGGCGTCGTCGTCGGCGGCGGAGGACCTTGTGTGTGGTTCGTCGTACAGCAACCGCACCTCCATTGATTGCTGCCCTTACTTTTCCGGATACGGGCTAGGTGACCGGCCCCGGGCTGGGCCAGTGTGTGGTTGGCATTGAGAAATGAGGTAGCGGCCTGGCGACGACGATCGGGTCCTGCTTTACTCCCCGCATCAAGAAACTACTTTTTTTCTTGGAAATAGCGGGACTGGCATGCCGGAACAATCGGGTCATTCTTCCGGTGAAGACCGTGACGCTTTCGTTGAGGAGTTGGACCTGGGTTTCAAGCATAGTTTCGGTCATCTCTTCGCGGATGACACTAGTGGAGGTAGACAAGAACTTGGTTCGGAAAATGTACCAAGATGTTAGGGTGGACTCTTGGTTCTCGAACCACGTCCTAGTGGCATCTTCTAAGGCGAAGTAAACATGCCGCAACTTGTCTTCGTTGCTTCAATAATTGAAGACGGCGACCCTGTCATATGCTTCAAGCCAGCTTTCCGGGTCATCGCACGATGATCCACGGTAATTCTGCGGCTCCCTGGGCTGCTGAAGTAGAATTGATGTCGGTTGCACAGGTGCTATCATCGTGGAGGCTCCATTTGTTGTCTTGGTCCTTGTATTGTCGGGTAGGGGTCTGAACTCCGATTACAGTGCTAGCTGCCTGCGGCTAGATCGACGATCCACGATGTGTTTCGGATCCTCTTGGTCACGACGCGGACTTGTATCACGGCTTTGCGTGGGCGTCTGATGCATAGACCAAGCAGCACCTCCACCAGATTTCACGGGGTCGTGACGTTGACAAAGGCAGCAGTCGGTGTGTCCAAGAAGGAAGTCTTTATTTTTCCAAACTTGTAGCCTGGAAACGGAAACTCAACTTACAGCAAGGTACGCATGCTGTACACAGTTATCGGCGAACAGAGCGTCGGCAGTCGATAGTCTGAACCACGCCAAGGCACGTAGGTATCTATACATGCGGCATCGAATATTGGAGCCTTATCATTGGTGGCCACGTTAGTTCGAGAAGAAGCTAAGCTTTTCTAGTTTGCGCTATAATGCCGAATATTCCCATACATTCTGGCGCGGTTTGCGAAAGGGAGCAGCTACTCATGCAATGAGCTGGTCACATAAAACTTGCAAAAATGTTGCGAGCGTGGCAATATCAAATTCAAGTGATCATTCTAATTTTATCGACGTCGCCAGAGTTGAACCTAAGAAAGCCAATCCCAGGCTCTCTCTCTCTATTTATCTCTCCCTCTTTCTCTCTCTTTCTCAGTATCTGTCTGTTTCTTTCTTTCTTTCGCTCTCTTTCTCCCCAACAAGTGGGAATATTTGTCATGTTGCTGCTGTTATTGTATAGGGAGGTGGGACCAGTCAAGCTGCCTATATGCAGCTTTTATCCCACCATCCTTGCTGTGTATACATGTTTTGTAACCATGTGGCATTAAACTTCAACTTCAACTTCAACTTCAACCGTCTCCTTTTATCTCTGTCTCTCTTTTTTCTTCATTTCTCTATCTCTGTATTTTTTTCTCGTTCTCTCGCCCAATATATATTTTATAGAAATATATTTTATTTTATTTATTTCTTATGCTCCTGCTGTCGACTTCTCATCCCATCTTCTCTTCCTTTGCGTCGTCGGACGCGTTGCTAGGCGACGCATGGTGAATTCATGGTTACGTCAACACCAACAGACTAAGCTTTACCTGAAATAGCTTCCCTATTAAAACTGAAAGGTTACATAGCTCCACGCAGCATACTGGCGTTTAGGCAAAGCAAGTATGCCGCTCTTTAAGGACATAGGCGGCTGAAACTGTTTTCTTATATCCACGTACGACGTTAATTAAAGATGTATGCCGACATTTTTGTCGCAGCAAGTCTAGTCGCGCTGAGCTGATGAAGAATTATTAGCTGGAATTCAATGCCGAGGGCGGAGGGCCTAGAAGCAGATGCATAAAGCTTCGCGGGATGAATCGGAATGTATACCCGCTCCTCCATCGACAAGGCTTTCATTTTAAATGCGAATTGCATTTCTTCGCACACCGAATACACTCTTACCGTATTTATGTATGTATGTATGTATGTATGTATGTATGTATGTATGTATGTATGAATGTATGTATGTATGTATGTATGTATGTATGTATGTATCTTTATGTGAAGGCACACAAAAAATTGAAAACCTACATTTCCGTCGCGTATTATGCCGTACATCGCTTCAATTAAGAGTGAGCTTCAAGTCAAGTATTCCAATCCAGATTATTTGAAGATCTGAATATTTTACTACCTACGCCAATGAAAGTACTGAAGTGTTGCGTTCTTTTGTGCCATCGGATACAATGAAAAGCCGACAACTGCCGTCAACAGAAAAGAGCTGAAGAATTATTGAGGCGAAAACCTTAGATGACTCACGAAAAGCAAAAATTAACGGTGAGTGTTGGCGCTGTCAGCATCAACACGAGTGACGCAAAATCATCACCTGATGACGTCACCACAAGACGTCACCTTGGCGGCACATGATGAATTCATCGCCCAACATCGTCACTTGGTGAAAGGTCAGCCGATCACGGAGGCAGTGCAAAACTAGGTGAAAGCAGAAAGCTTGCAAAGCCCCCGACTAAGAAGGAAATGAAAATGATCGCTTTTGCCTTGGAGTCGCGTTAGGCGAATGCATTACTGACCCTTGTGAGCTTTTAGCTACGCGAGCTGTTGATGTTTTGTTTTGACTGTGCAGGAGGGACACCTGTCGCCAATTTTTGCTGTTGGGCCCATCCAATCGTAGAGTGCGGACATACACTTGATCGAGCTCATTGCTCCCGATAGATATCCGCGGACCCACTTTTGAACACCGCGTTCACACTCCCCTGCATTGACTATAGGGGGGATAATTTGTCATTCCGTAGAAGTCTTCATGTTTTTAACAGCGAAGCTGTTTAAGAGGCAAGTTCGTTTGTTAGGTGTTCGCAGAAAAACCTTCTCGAGCGATGACATCATCATGCGTCGCCTAGCAACGCGCCGATGGAAAGAAAGGAGAAGACAAGCAAGAGGAGAAGAATAAATAAATAAAACAAAAAAATTTCTTGGCGAGGCGTGAATGAAAAACCAGGGCACCCACGGTCGGAATGCCAGCATCGTAAGTACTCGGCTAGCCAGGCACGCAAGCAGAACAAGCATTTATGCGAACTATGAGATTGTGTTGCTATGGGCGAGAAAATCAGAAAATGCTAGAGAAAAAGAGAAAGAAAGATTGAAAGAAAGAGAAACAGAGAGCGCCAGAAAGAAAGAGAGAAAAATAAATAGACAGGGAAAGAAAGAAGAAGAGACATAACGAAACATACCATAGCCATCTATAAGCAAGGGTGTGGGAAATAGAAGAGAGGGAAAGAAGGAGGCATATGAGGAGGAGGGAGGGAAGATCATGGCATTTATGCTACAGTATAGCAAGTGGATGGGAAAGCGAAGTGTGGTTCAGTAGAAGGACAGAGGAGGAGAAGGCTACCAGCATTACCGTTCGATAAATGTTGTTCGCTTACGCCAACTTCCCTTTACATTCTCTTGCACATCAGCAATAATCTTCAATTGTAAGCCAGTGCTTGTGTTCCGTGAGCTCCTCTCCTTTTTCTGTTTCGTTTCCGCACTGTTAGTTTTTGAGATGCATGATCAACATGATGAAAGAATTGCTCTTCTGAGATTGCGCCTATGTTTTCTGTTGAAGGGGAATTGATGCAGCGGCTCATTTCTTTGTTAGCAACGACTTCGTGAAGCTTACATACAACCATTCTATATTGCCTTTCAAGTTCTATGCTGTTATAGCAGGTATTTTTTATACTTACGAGCATTTTTCTTCTTGCCCTTGTATATAATGTATATTAACGACCTGTGTCATCAATGTTTTCAGACACCCACTACTCAGTTTACTATTACTTACTCTCGCCCTTTAATAGTGAATGTCTCTTTTTTGTCACGAACTCGATGAACTCTGCCTTTCCACTTCGTCCACTTCGTGGCGATTCTGAGAAATATTCATTTTTTTCTTCCAATATAAACCCACTGTTGAGTGCCTAGATGTCCATTTGATATATACACTTCCCTAGTTTAGTGAGACCTTAGAAGAGAGATGATATTTTGGCCCGACAAGTTTGAACAACAGTAAAAGCCTAACGACGACAAACGATTGCAATTCGAAAGATTTCACTCTTTTGTTCCTGCAAGTCGTAGATAATCGCTCTACGCACGTCATGTCAAGAAATAATTATTTTTTGGCTCTCATAATATTGCATAAGAGACAGGGATAGCAGTCGTGGTACGTTTTTTTTTTACTGATCACTGTGCAGAGTGAACTCTGAATAAAATATTTTGAATAAGTTTTGAATCTGAAGGGGTTTTGATCTCTGAATAAAAATTTTGAAGTGAAGAATTTTCACGTATTCTAAACGTGATGATTGGAGCGGAAGGCAAGTAACAAGGACGTTAGGTTGAAGGGATGCGTTATTACAGACGGCAGAAAGTGATGTCTTTTCTCGTATTTGAGCTGGAGTGACACGCTACTTACCTCGCGTTTATTTCCTTAGTCAGTGAGCCATCACCACGGAGAAAAAGCCTGCTTTTATCCAAACAAAATAATTGAATGCTTGACCTTTACATGGGGTACACGTCGTCAATTGCATTGTCAGTTTTGTAGTACGCGAAGCTGTGTAGTCTTGATTGACTGAAATAATTTCTAGTTGCGCAGTGCTATATATAAGTTTCAACATCCTATGGGAAGCTAACAACCCGATCAAAGGGGCTATTTTAATAACAATGCACTGAAAGCTGTAGCTTTATGGAATTGGGCATAGAACCCATGTGTTTGAGATTTCACAAATATTTTTATTAGTGTCTTAAGCATCCCAAAGGGATGTAGTTACACATGAGAGTGGAGTGGAGAAAATTGAACCAAGGAAATATAGGGGACATTATTTGTTAGTGTTTCTTAACTGTAGTGTAATGTTTCTGACATAAACTGAAAGAAATTTGAGTGGACGGAAATGCACCCTTTCTCTCGGTCGGAGCAGAACCGCAACCTTGAAATTACGCGTCCGATGTTGTACCAATTGAGCTACAATGGAGGGCGCTCCCTCGTCTACTTTGTTCGGTATTTATGTGTGTTTAATCTGCGGGAGGTATAGGTCAGCACAATGCACAGGCAAAGGGGCGAGTGTAAAACATTCTTTTCGCCAGAGGACTCGCGGGGTACGTGATATTTTCACATGGTGGCAGCTGATCAATAAAACCTCGTATATACTACACAAGAGAACGTGTCTCGGTTCTGAAAACGTTGACCTAAGGTATCAAGTCTGCCGAGATGAAGCCACGCCTTTGGACGTACGAAAGAATGGAATTTAGGGGTGAGTTTCATTCTCAGACAAAACTCTTTATATCGACAGACATTTAATCCAAGGAAATCATAAAGGACGTTATTTGTTGTTAGTTCTTCATTGTAGTGTAATGTTTATAACCTAAATTGCAAGCATTTTAAATGTAAGCAAAGCACCGTTTCTGTCGGTCTCTTGCTCACGGCGAAATACGCGTTGCTTAGTCTTGCCCCAGCCCAAGCTTTATCACTATGCTACAAGGTGACCAATGAAATAAGCGACGTTTGGATAAATGCAAGTGCGCTTCAAGACATCAGAAACTTCCACTACAGCTCTACTTCACTTATCGCTGAGATATCACACGTTTCAGATGCTAAACAGTTCGTTTCCGCAGCACAATGAGTTTTGTGCAAGCTAGAAGGTTGTTTTCATTGTTCCGAATAAATAGTGCCAGACAGTGAAAGTGGATGCCGATGTACCACGCACAAAATTTCATGTAAACAAACGAACACTTTCAGCCGCTTATAATTCACCCTCACCCTCAAAAGCTAACTTTGCTAGGCAGCTGCACGACGCCCCGGAAACTGAGCGCCAGTTTTGGTTCCAAGGAACGTGTGCGCTCGTAGCGGTTGCGGGGCATCCTAAGATCTGGTTGAACGAAATGAGGTTGAAGTGATTGTTCGCATTTATTCTCTTTCACGAGTTTTTACAAATAAAGAAATTTTATTGAGCTATAACGAAGTCTTATTTTGTTGAATTGTTATTTTATTTCTTATTTTGTGAAATTTAAGTCGGGTGAAGCGCGAGCGCTAGTTGACTTGTGTTCGTGGCGCTTGCCTTTGCTCACCTTTGCCACTCGCTCAGCGATATCACAAGTTGGATCGCGCTCGGTTGTCTCGCTCTGTTGACGTACCAAGTATGAATACGGGAAAGATAAGACATATGATGGGGCGTGCAGTGAACGGAAACCGCAGGGAGCCACGTCGAGGAGGCCAAAGATGGCTAAATCGGGACGTCACATGTTTTGCGCGGCTCTGTTGTGTGTTAACCCACGGATTTCGAGTTCCCCGAAGGTTTTTCGGGTTTCCCAGTGACCACGGGTGAGCACAAGTATTTGGTTTCATTATTACAGCAAGTATTGATTTTGGATGAGTGCATGAGTAAATCCAGTTCTCTGCAAGCCTGACTGGACCGACATAAGCGCAGTGTTGACAGACTAATTCGTCATGACGACAGCCTACCTGTAGCCGGCAAAATACGTTTTTGAAAGGCTTGAATGCGTGCTGGCTCGACGACACTGTTTTTTCATCTTTTACTTGTGCGTGTTAGTTTGCGTGAAACTTTTGCGTGAAACTTTGTGGGCCTCTACTTCTAATACTGTCACTGAAATACATGTAATGGACTCACTTTGAGAAATCGCTTAACAAGAAATGTCGCTGTAGCCAACGTTTCTACAAGTGTTCGTTTCTTTGTCAATGCAATGCTGGTGCCCTGACGAAGACAAGTCATCTTGTTGAAACAGTGTCTACACTGGGATTCCTTGTGCAGCGATTTCTCATCGCTTCACGCCTCCATCTTCCCTTGTACTTCTGTCTTGTTTGATTTAGGTTCTGTGAGAAAATATGTTCGCTGTCATAACAGACATGACTGAGTCTGGTACGACGTGGCCTGCTCGTGATTGTTAATAATTTTCGCATTGGTTCAGTTCAGTTCAAAATTGAAGTTGTTTTTGCAGGTTGACACTTTCACACTCCGTGTATTTCTCTGTTATTGAGTACGAAACATGTGATTAAAAAAATACTTAAATTTTACTTGTGTTGATCGAGTTTTGTCTTAATGAGAAATCCGCCAGCTTTAATTTATCCACTTAGCAACACACGAACAAAATAAAAAGATGCTTAAATAAATTTATCGAATGGCCGCGTCGCCCGAGCGGCCAGCGAACCTACAAGATAGCACGAAGAAATTCCGCTTGCATGCGAAGTCGGAAAGGAGGGCTTCCGCGGCAACCCTCCTTCTCTCAGTTTCGCGTCCTTTTCCTCTATTTGCTGACCTCAGCAGTGACGTCATGAAAAAATGTTTAGTTTGTGTAATATTTCTAGTAGATACCCTGCAGCCGCCAGTGGTGGAAGTGGCGCTGCCGCAGCGTATCAGCATGTGAGAGCGCGTACATTGGAGGTATAGGGAGTTTCCGCCCCCTGGCTGCACTATGTCTAGGAGCGACATGAGGTGCACCAGCTAGAATAAATGTGCTTTCGCTATTATGAGTCATGTTATTCGTTGTGTGTGCTTGTTGTACCAAGCCGATGCATGCTACAATCTTCGGCTAATCAAGACCATGTTCTATCGAGGAGAGTTCGCACCACCAGTAGCCTTAAATATGTAGGGTCACGTGCTAGCATTAAAGCTTTCACAGCGTATCATGTAATACGGTCCATGATAATGAAACAACGTCATGCGGGAGCAGTATATCTGACAAAAAATTCAAGCAAAGTATGCGTGAAAGCTCGTTAACTCGCAAAGGGCTATATTTCCGCATCAGAGGCTGGGTCTGAGCTAGCTGGTTCATTGACATTGTCAAACCGGTAAAGCGCAACAATACGGGGACAAGAAGACCGCACACATGTCTCTGTGTCTAGTCTTCTTGTTCGCGTCTTCATGAACTGACTGGTTTCAAAATTTCCGCAGTTGAGCCCGCGGGGATGGGTCACTGTTTGAATGAATCAAAGAACTCGACAGCGTAAATGTTAACCTTATATGGACCTTGAAAATGAGCTTATACCGAGACCGGCAGATGCATATAAACTGTAAATATGTACAACTGCGCCCGCTGTGATGTTCTAGGTAACAACGACCGAACGAAAATATCTATGATGGCATCAGATGAAGGAACCGGTATGTTCTGGCCTGGAAAATCCACTAATAAAATATTTAGGCATGGAACGATCTCATCTCTTTACAAAAGCATTCCGTCTTCGTGGAATACAATAAACATATTCTGATGTATCAGTGGTACAGGTGCCACAGTGCTTGTAGAACTTCCTCAGATTGATGAGCTCCAAGTCTATATTTGCGCAATGTTTGATCCCTGCTTATCAGCGATCTCCTTGCGCAGCAGTTACTACAGGCACAGATAAAGAAGACGGACCACGTACTCGAAGAAGATTTAGTAGATGTTTAGGAAGGGTGCAAACTGTGAAAAATTAAAGAACATCAAATTGAAAGAATCCGCGGCTTAGTATAAATTAAAATCAGGACAAAAGTATTGCCTTCCGTTAAGAGCACGCTCATAAAATGGAGAATGCATGGGCAGGTATCGTTTCCGTAGTGCCTTCAGAATGCTACCATCTCTTTGGGTTGTGACCGCACAATCTACGAAAAAACAATGCGCGTGGATTCTAAAAGCAGCACAATATTCCATGCGTTGAATGTGCAACTAATATTGGCGTAGTGTTGGTGAAATCGATAGTTCACGAAGAGCGAAACCGAATGCGAATTTGCATGTGATAAAAAACTCAATGCACACCTTTTCTAGGGTGGCTTGCAATTTGTGATTTTGCTTTTGTGAACTCACCCAGAAGGAACCAAATCGTATACTTCTTGGCGCTGCGTGAAAGTTACCGGGCGACGGTTTAGATTTCCCTGGTGCAAATAAAATCACAAATTTCTGTGGCATTAGACGAGGTAAGCTGGCGAAAGAGATGGCTAAGCGGATGTCAATGCCAGATGACTTTTTCCTGAAGCGGCCACATATTGAATGATGAAGTCGCTCTTTTTTGTTGTTGCTATAGTGGAAATGATAATAGATAAATCAATTCCTGGCGTTTGGGGAAGCTGTCTGAGCTCTTTGTTTTCTGTAACTTTTTTATTCACTACAATCGTAATTAACTGCCTACAGTTGCGTCGCCTCCAACACGTTCTATGAAGAATTGCTGCAGCCAGTATGGTAAACTATGAAGCACATTCACTTCATCGGCGCGTGGTTGCAGACGCTGGGACATTTCCGTGTGTACATTAGATCTTCTGGGATTTATATCACGGCAGCGGACCACTATAAACCAACCAACTAACATGGTGCCCCAGATATCTTTAGACAGAGTTTAAAGCTGTGCCAACGAACTCAATGACGACGCGACCAAACGCATGTTGCTGACTATTGCCTGAGGTAAGTGAGATAATATTTGTGTTATCGCTATTTGCTCAATTAGGCAACTTTAACTAACATTCGGAGCAACGAAGCTGG
The DNA here is from genome assembly GCF_013339695.2 of Rhipicephalus sanguineus. NCBI lineage: Eukaryota > Metazoa > Arthropoda > Arachnida > Ixodida > Ixodidae > Rhipicephalus > Rhipicephalus sanguineus. The sequence continues at coordinate 166,836,836 of NC_051177.1, forward strand.
GCAAAAAATCCAACTGAGAAAGTTGCAGATTGGTTTTCGAAACATCCGATTAGAATGTTTATAACATTCTATCTACTAAATATTAGTGTTTCCTGCTTCCTACAGATGCCCGAAAAATACAAAAAAATAGCACGTGACATGCCCACTTGCGCGCCAGTGCGCGTGATCATTATAGTGCTCCCTAACGTTACGCATGCAAACAACCATAGCATTTCCCGTTTACGCTGTCTCGACAGGGCAGCGACGATGGTGGTGGCTGCGCGACGAACACGTTTTGCTAGCGGCAACACAAGCGATAACCGCTGCCCCTGCTTATGGCTGTCAAGGAACGGCGCGAGGGAAGCATTTCGTTTGTACAAGGAACGTCAGGCAGCACTAGAATCACCGAGCGCGAAAGGGCGTGAGCGGGCATGTGACGTGGTATGTTTTTTATATTTCGCGGGCATATGTAGTAAGCAGAAAAACACTAATAATTAATAGATATAAAGTTACAAACTGTCTAATCGGACGTTTTGCAAAGCGATGTAAAACTTTCTAATTGGAATCTTTTGCCCAGCTTCCTTGCTTCAAAAGTTTGTTAATTAAAGTGGACTAATTAAGGAATAATAAGAACACAAAAAATAGGCTTACGTACTGTAAGCAACAGTCAGTAACATGCATTTGGTCCAGTCGTCATTGAGTGTGCCGTCATATTTTTAACACCCTGGCTATATTTCTTATTGAATTCTTTTTCTTATTGTTCTTGCTGCTGTTATCCCCGTTTCCCTGCCTTGATCTCATAAGATATTGGCAGCATTTTTAAATAACTAACTACATAAACAAAAAAATATAAAATAAAGATAGCTGGAGCACCCTGTATAATCACTACGCACGCGCAATGGTGTATCACATTTATTTCAAACTTTATGAACAAGAAAAACAAATTTTTCATGGCAAACATTACTCGTCTTCTAATCATTGCATTGTCTCTATGTACGTTGAAGTGAAGAAGGCGCCAGCTATTTCCGTTATTATACAGATGTCATCCACGTTATGGAAAGCGGTTACTGCTATATGTTGAACGTAGTATTATTAAAACACGTCGGAAATCCAAATGTTAGTCCTGTGCGTCCTGAACAAACCTCACTTTTAGTAACAGTAGTGGAATTTTGCGGGATTATACTTGCTCTATGAGGCGGCCAAACACATTGCATAAACGATAAACTTTAGCAATATTTCAAGTTGGGAGCGAGAACCTAAATCTTAATGAGAAATTAGCATACTAAAAGTCAAATCTGAGGTGTTGTTCTTAAGTAAATTTACACAACTCAACAAATATACTTTACAAAATTATACATGCATTCGAAGACAATATGTCGCCGGATTCCGGGAGTATGAAAAGGGTCGTTCTACAAAAGGAAGTACGCTTTATATATATATATATATATATATATATATATATATATATATATATATATATATATATATATATATATATATATTGTAGCGAAGCGTTGGAAGCCTCTAATGGGTCGCCCTCTCGAGCGCTTACTAGTGGGTCGTCCTCTTCCGCTCTTCTGGGACAGCACGCTCCTCGCGCTCAGAGTCGGCACCCCGCCTTGACTGTCGCAGTCGTTTATCGTCGCCGAGTGCCCGCTAATAAACGTCTTTATAATTTGGTGGAGGTGCTGGGCTTTCGCAACAACTTCGCCCCTCATTCGATGCCCCTGGCTCTTCGATCCCGTACCCTGCCGCCTACGATGCCTCAAGACGCCTCCCAGCAAACGGCCCCGCCTACACCTACCTCCTGCCCAGGTGTGCCTCGTATCCGCGACCCTCCGGTCTTCACTGGCGCAGATGGCACCGACGTGGAGGACTGGCTCGCGATTTACGAGCGCGTGAGTGTCCCCAATAAATGGGACGAGGCAGGAAAGCTGACTAACCTCGTTTTCTACGTCGCGGGTGTGGCGGGCTTGTGGTACAACAACCACGCATCAGATTTTACAACGTGGTCCGACTTCAAGACCGCCATTATCAATGTGTTTGGCCGCCCTGCCGTTCGTAAGCTGCAGGCCGAACAGCGCTTACGTGAACGCGCTCAGCAGGCCGGTGAATCATTCACCAGTTACATTGAAGACGTCCTCGATTTCTGTAAGAAAGCCGACGCCACCATGTCCGAATCAGACAAGATCCGGCACATCATGAAAGGCATCGACGACGACGCCTTCACCATGCTGCTCGCCAAGAACCCCAGCACAGTGGCTGAGGTCATAACGCTCTGCCAAAGCTATGAGGAGCTGCGCCGGCAGCGATCGATGACCCGTCGCTCTCCATCACGCGACGCCGAGCTCGCTGGCTTGTCGACCATATCCGACCACTCCGCGTTGCTCGCAGAGATGAAGACATTCGTGCGCGAGGAAATCGCGCGCCCATTCTCTCTGCTGGACTTTGCTCGCCCGCAGTACGTCCAACAGCCGTCGACCACCCTTCTGCCTCCGCTCCGTCGAGCAATTGAGCAAGAAATCGCAGATGTCATGCCCGAGTACCACCAGCACCATACGGCTCCTGCACCCTTGAGTTACGCCCAAGTGGTCGCAAGAACGCCCCCAGCAATCCCTACGGCTGCCCCACACATTTACGCCGAAGCCTCCGCTCGACCTCATTCTTTCGAAGCGGATGTGCCGGTAACCTGCGCCGACGTCACGCACAGGCCACGACTGCAGCCCACCGTCCAGTCCTATCAGTTGCCGCCCCGTCAATCCCGTCCTGCACCATGGGCGGGCCCTGCCCCAGCGAACCGATGGCGTACACCTGACAACCGCCCCATATGCTTCGCATGCGGTTACGCCGGCCACGTGGCGCGGTATTGCAATCGCGTGCAGCCGCCTAGAGTCGCGTCGCCTGCCACCAGCCCGGCGAACCACCCATATTACGACCCACCTACGCCACTGTCGCCGACGTCTCGCCCCGCTCCATCTACCCGCCGTTCCCCGTCACCACGACGCCGCTCGCTGTCACCGATGCGGCCACGTCTGGTCCCACGAGACCAGGAAAACTAGTCGTCGCAGTCCACGAGGCAAGGGCTGCGATGCTGTCGAACTGCGAAAGCCCTCAGCGAAGCCCATCGAACGTGATAGACGTGTTTGTGGACGGTGTTCGTGCATCTGCCCTTATCGACACTGGAGCCGCCGTATCCGTTATGGACGCAAAGCTCAGCCGATTACTGCGAAAAGTGACGACGCCACTTTCTGGGCTCTCCCTCCGTACAGCCAGCGCCCAAAGCATCCACCCTACAGCGGTATGCACAGCCCGCGTCATGATTAAGGACGCTATGTACGCCGTCGAATTGATCATAATTCCTGCATGCTCTCACGACGTCATCCTCGGATGGGATTTTCTCTCCCGCCACGACGCCGTAATTCATTGCGCACCCGCCGAAATCGAGCTCTCACCATTCTCTAATTTGACGCCGGCAGACAGTCCATCGGCTGCGAGCAAGATACTCGTCAAAGACGACATAAAAGTGCCTGCAAACTCGTCAACGGCGGTGTCAGTCTACTGCGCCAGCCTATCCGACACCGTTGCACTCCTCTCGCCATATGACCGTGTTTGCACGAGGAAAGGCTTGCTGGTGCCTTTCGCGACCGTTCAAGTCACCCAGGGCAGCACCTCTATTTATGTAATCAACCCCTCCCCGTACAGTGTTACGTTGGTGCGAGGGGAATGTCTGGGCAGCGTAGAACCCCTCGAAGACGCACAAGTTATGGACGAGCCCGATGATTCGCACGGCCGAAGTTCGAGCACGCTCAGTGCTGTTTCGACGTCTGGTTCATCACACGCTGACGTATTTGGTTCCTCCATAGCTGACAACCTTACGCAGGTCCAGCGTTCCCAACTTTTGGACCTGTTGGAAGAATTTCGCCCTTCTTTCGATGTCGCTCAAACTTCTCTCGGCCGCACGTCGGCCGTTACGCATGGCATCGACACTGGCGACCACCTGCCACTGCGGCAACGTCCATATCGCGTATCTCCTGCCGAACGCCGTGTAATCACCGAGCAAGTCGACGACATGCTTAGACGTGATGTCATTCGACCCTCTAACAGCCCCTGGGCGTCTCCTGTCGTTCTTGTTGCGAAGAAGGACGGTTCTGTGCGGTTCTGTGTGGACTACAGACGACTCAACAAGATCACTCGTAAGGACGTGTATCCACTGCCGCGAATAGACGACGCGATTGACAGCTTGCAAGGCGCCGAATTCTTTTCATCTCTCGATTTGCGCTCAGGGTACTGGCAAGTACCTATGGCTGATGACGCTCGACCGAAGACCGCCTTTGTCACGCCCGACGGCCTGTACGAATTTAACGTCATGCCGTTTGGGCTGTGTAATGCGCCCGCCACCTTTGAGCGCATGATGGATACCGTTCTGCGCAACCTGAAATGGCACACGTGCTTGTGCTACCTCGACGACGTCGTCGTGTTTGCTCCGGACTTCTCCACGCATCTTCAACGCCTACGGCATGTTTTGACGCGTTTGAGCGACGCCGGTCTGCAACTGAATCTAAAGAAGTGCCGGTTTGCAGCACGGCAGCTGACAATCCTCGGCTACGTCGTGTCCAAGGACGGAATTCTTCCTGATCCCGCCAAGCTTCGGGCCGTGACTGAGTTCCCAAAACCTACGTCCGTCAAAGAACTGCGCAGTTTCGTAGGACTGTGTTCCTACTTTCGGCGCTTCATTCGAAATTTCGCGACTATCATATCGCCACTGACGAAGCTTCTCGGAAGTAACGGGCCCCTCCATTCGTGGTCGTCGGAGTGCGACGACGCTTTCGCAAAGCTCCGTCGTTTGTTGACGTCGCCTCCCATACTACGCCACTACGACCCTGCGGCCCCTACAGAGGTACACACAGACGCTAGCGGTGTTGGCCTTGGCGCTGTCCTTGCGCAGCGCAAACCAGGGTTCCCTGAATATGTCGTGGCATATGCAAGTCGTACGCTTACTAAAGCCGAGGCCAATTACACCGTCACCGAAAAGGAATGCCTGGCGATCATCTGGGCCCTTACGAAATTCCGACCTTATTTGTATGGTCGCCCATTTGATGTCATCACCGACCATCATGCACTATGCTGGTTGTCGTCATTGAAGGATCCCTCAGGCCGCCTCGCCCGCTGGGCACTTCGCCTACAGGACTACGATATCCGCGTGCTGTACCGCAACGGACGCCAGCATGCTGACGCCGACGCACTCTCGCGCTCCCCCTTGCCTGACGACAATACTTCCAGCTCATTGTCTCACAATGCCGTTTCGTCTATCGACATTCAAACCATCGCCACTGAACAGCGCAAGGATCACTGGATTGCCTCACTGATAGCCTTGCTGAGTGATCCATCGGCGACACCATCCACTCGCGCATTGCGTCGTCAAGCGCACCATTTCGCCGTTCGCGACGACCTCCTCCACCGACGCAATTACGGCGACGGCCGCCAGTGGCTACTCGTAATACCCCGCAGTCTGCGTTCTGACATATGCGAGTCGTTCCACTCTGACCCGCAGTGTGCACACTCTGGGGTATCGAAAACCTACCACCGCATTCGCCAACGGTACTTTTGGCGAGGGATGTACCGCTACGTGCAGAAGTTCGTTCGCTCCTGCATCGATTGTCAGCGCCGCAAAACTTCAACGCACCTGTCGCCGGCAGGTCTGCAACCTCTACCTTGCCCTGACCGGCCGTTTGGGCGCGTTGGCATCGATTTGTATGGACCACTTCCTCTAACGTCGGCTGGTAACCGCTGGGCCATCGTCGCTGTTGACCACCTTACGCGATACGCCGAAACTGCCGCCCTCCCAGCGGCTACAGCGCGCGATGTTGCCTCCTTCCTGCTGCACCGATTCATGCTGCGCCACGGTCCACCCCAGGAGCTGCTCAGCGATCGAGGTCGTGTCTTCTTGTCCGAAGTCGTCGAAGCCATTCTCAAAGAGTGCAACGTTGTTCACCGGAAAACTACTGCTTACCACCCGCAGACGAATGGCCTCACCGAACGCTTTAACCGCACGCTCGGCGACATGCTCTCGATGTACGTCGCCGCCGATCACACAAATTGGGATGCCATTCTGCCTTTTGTCACCTACGCCTATAATACCGCCCCGCAAAGCACTACTGGTTTCTCGCCCTTTTTCTTATTGTACGGCAGGCACCCGTCGCACACGATCGACACAATCCTTCCCTACAAGCCGGACCCGTCTGAGTGTGCGCCTATTTCTGCCACAGCAAGACTCGCTGAGGAATGTCGGGAGCTTGCCAAGACATTTACTACGAATGACCAAGAGCGGCAGAAGAGCATTCGCGGTGACACCACCACTTCTGCGCCCACGTTCCTCCCTGGAGCACTCGTATGGCTCTCGGTCCCTACCACTGCACCTGGCCTCTCTTCAAAACTACTGCCGAAATACGACGGCCCCTACCGTGTCGTCGAACGCACGTCCCCGGTCAACTACGTGATCGAACCCCTTGAACCATCTTCGGACATGCGCCGTCGAGGGCGCGACATTGTCAACGTGGAGCGCCTGAAACCCTACCATGACCCGCTCATAGTGACAAGCAGTTAGGTCGCCAAGCGGCTCCCTTTTCGTACCCGGGGTAATTGTAGCGAAGCGTTGGAAGCCTCTAATGGGTCGCCCTCTCGAGCGCTTACTAGTGGGTCGTCCTCTTCCGCTCTTCTGGGACAGCACGCTCCTCGCGCTCAGAGTCGGCACCCCGCCTTGACTGTCGCAGTCGTTTATCGTCGCCGAGTGCCCGCTAATAAACGTCTTTATAATTTATATATATATATATATATAGCTATAGCGATTGATGCGCACGTGTATGTGTACGCACTTTTGAAAAGCCGAGGGCATTTTACTGTTGTAAACCGAAACATGAAACACGAGGAAAAGTTAGCATTTGCTCAAATTACTGATATTAAAAAAATATCAGCACAAACCTACTATCTAAAACAAGAGTGTTAGCAGGCACTACAACGTTCAGCATCTGTCTTGCCTAAAAGTCGCAGTAGCCAGTTCTGTGGGGAGCTGCAAAAGGCGTCCCATAAGGGCCGTAAGAGTCGCCGTCGTTTCAGGAGTGGCCCGCATCTCCGTCCAACATTTCCTCAATGGCGGCCCGAGCGCTAATAGGTGTTATCTGTGATAGCAGCATGTGGAGGCGGATCCATTTGCCATTAACCACTTCGCCGACTAAAGGGACCGCTGTGATCTGGGAGTATTCGGGCTTGGGGCCACACCGGGGAGATGAGGCCCGACACTTATGCTCCGTTAACGACGTCGCCTATCTCACACCCGGCGTCGCGTTCCGAATTACCTACTGCTCCTCGGTTCCTCAGCTTCTTCGCTCTGCCGGTTCAGAAAATAGAACTAATGCCTCTACAGCAAGGATGCGTCACTGCATGCGACGCTGTCTGCACGGTATCATAAAATACCTTCTTTAGTTTCACCACATCGGGTGCAAGTAAGAAAAAGCACATTGTTCGCATTATACCAGCAAAACGTCATCTATTACAGCATAATGCAATTTAGAAAGCATATAACTTTTTAAAACGCTGCGTACTCGTTACCAGTGCGTGCAGCGAAATCACGAAGCGCGAGCGCACTGAATTCTCCTTTTCGTGACCCTGTACCATTATCGTAATGCGCGAAAGAGGTCGAACAGAAAAATGACTCAATGTTTGCACTAAGCCGCGCAAAGCTCGATACGCAACCGAGCTAATCAGCCTCACGCCTATTTATTGCTGTATCTAGGCAGAACTTGACTGTAGCGAGGTTGAATTTGCCTTGAACTTGGCTGTAGGTGGCAAGACGCTCTCGGATTGAATACTGCTGGAGGTGGCGTGACCGGAGGCTGAGTGCAAGCAAGTGGTACGACAGGCCACGTGAATGTTTTGGCGGAAACGGGTCACATGACTAGTAACGTCCCTTTTGGCACGAACGTGTCACATGACCAGTGGCGCCTTTTTTGGCGTGAATGCGTCACTTGAACAGTAATGACGGTGCCTTCTACCGTGACGAGCTAGCCGATGCTAGGTTGTTTCTACGTTGATTCTCAGCGCAGATAGGTTAGAGTTAAACCACATACAGTCACAGACACGACACGGATGTCCGACCTCCAGAGACGGAAACGCGCGCTGAAACCAAGCGTTTGCACCACTCATAGATCCACGGGCACGCCGTCAATGGCGTAGGCCTCCCATCGCTTCAAGGTCTTCTCGCAGTCGCCGCTGCCTTTCCCAATACCTAGTATTCTCTCGTTGTACGTGCTGTGGGTCTTCGACTCGCCGCCGTCGCTTCGCAGCCTTTTGTTGTTGGGCTGACTGTTGCCTTCCTCATTTTTAGTTGACCAGTGTTGAGTAGTGGGATTTACCCAATTTCTGTGACACATACCCGTTTATAATGATGATAGCTTTTGGTTCGTCGCACAAGGAATGATTTGCTAAACAGCTTCGCTGAAGTTGGGGTAATACTAACCCGAATGAAGCACCTATGCCTTATGTTCACTACACTCTTAGAACAAAGGGCGTCGGGGCACTCCCTTTGTGAGAGTTTTAACGCGATAGCGTTAAAGAGCTCGTATCGCAGAAATTCCGCCGTCGGCGTCGGCACCGTTGTTTGTGAGCGAAAAATCATGATCTTGTCCGTGACCGAAAAATCGAAAAAGCTGCAAATAAAATAAATAATAAAAACGTTTGGTCCGAGTGAAAATCGAACCCAGGCCGTCTGCGTGTCAAGCAGGTGTTCTACCACACAGCCACGCCTCTGCTTGGAGCTGTACTGAAAGTAACTTTCATGCATCCCAAAAATACGCGTCCTGTATACCGATGTCACAGTACGAGATGTAATATGGCAGTAATATTGCGTGGTACAAGCGTACATTGCCATCGGGCGTCACACCACGTCAATATCACAACGACTTGGTGGTTTAAAGACAGCCACCCATTACAAAAGGCACACACATTAGTGCGCGTATTCCCTTAAGACCACGTAGAGGGTGCATCGCAGCTTCGAAAAAGGTTCTCGTGCATAATTGCTCCTGGTTTAATGCATGCTACCCATTACATAAGGCACACACCTTATTGCGCGCATTCTGTTAAACACTCGTGGTGTTCGAAGTGCGCACTAGGGGCAGGATATCGCTATTGCGTTGAACTCGTAAAGGCGAAGCTTAAGCGTCCCCCAATTTTTGGCTTGTCCCGCTGGGCACTCCCTTTTCCGGGGTGAAGCAACTCCCTCCAGACAGGGAGTGATTCAACACCTCCTCATTGAGGACATACTCCGTCTGCGATAGAGTGAAAGCACTCCTCCGAGGGAGTAAAACTATCACGTTGAAACATCTTTGAAATAAAATTAATCGAGCACAGAAAATGGCACATTCATACGCGCACACATTCACGCAACCAAAACACGTAGAGCGCTCGCAACCGAAACGCATACATTAGAGGATTTTAGTCTGTCCGGTACACGGCCATACGCAAAATGCTGTGCGTGTACCAGAATACCGGGTGTGAACTGCGCATACGCACGCCCGGTAAACATGGCCGCGCCGCCGAAAGCGATTGCCGCCCACCTCGAATCTATCAAATGGCCGTCGCGCGCTCTGTCGCTCGTTATCTCCAAACTGATGCTTTTATTTGCTTTAGGTTCAAGTCCTTAAGCTTCGACAGCAAGGTATTCGTGTCGATTCGGCACCGTTTGCGAGAGGCATACTCCAATAATCAACGATGTAGGCTTAGCGAGTGACAATCCCGGAATCTCGAAGGTCATACATTATGTATCGGTTAGTTGTTTTTGTCCTCCATAACTGGCGCAACTTGACGTGGCGGCAGCTACGGCACACAAAGCGGCTGCGAAAAAGAAAAATGTTGCCACTCGAACAGCGTTTCACGGAATAATTTCTGTAATGCTTATCTCTAGTGGCAATTAGAAAATGAACATCAATGTAAACACGCACATATGACAACACATACAAATCGCACACGACGCAGGAATCGAACTCATGACCACAAGCACCGAAAGGAGACACTCTACCTACTACGCCACAGAGCCACCGCGTGCTTCGTTGACTTTTCACGGCCTTATATATTTACAAAGTGGTTTGCAACGAGAGGGCGGAGCTTGCTACTTCTTTTCTTGCATCATCGGCGTGTGTTTGCGCGTGGATTAGGTTAGTAAATAGTTAGCGCGGCGCCATGAACTCACGAAGGCCACCGTTAGCACCTTCAGCTCCGACTTCTGTTCGTCGTTTGTCGTGCCGCAAGAGAAATGATAAACGTGGGTTTTTTGTGTGTTCACCATACATCGTGGATGTCTCGCTCGCCCAAAAATTTGCTCATACCGGCGTGAAAAGTACCTTTGGATAGCGAAACTCACGTATGTGTATTCTACGAGCGTGTGCTGTTGGAGCAGTTTTGGTTATTTTTTCCGCGAGCTGCAAGTGTCGGCAGTGCGTTCTCAGCTGTTCGAAGACCATCATATGTCGCATATTTTTGTTACATACATCGATGTCAGAGTTCCAAGGGTATTTTAGCGTGCACCTATACAAGCATGTGCATTTATTGCGCGTGTAGGTGCTGTTGCGATCTGCACGCAGGGTCAGCGGCACCTCTGAGCAGTTAGACGAATATTTGCGTGATGAGCACTTACGCTCGCTGAAGGACGACATACAGTGCTTCTGAATTAGTCATAGTCAGTATTTAATTGCTTTTATACTCGGAGACTAGCTACCATTTACTAAGTAACCTTTACTCTTCCGTATCACGCCGCCGTTAAAATGTATGTCGAAGGCGTCCACCAAGGTTAAGCACGATGTCCATTAATTCGCGAGTGACATGTCTCCCTTAAAATAGAAAAGATAATACTTTTGCGCCTCTGTATTGCGAACGTCCGCGTGTAGTTGGCAGTACTCCTGAAGAGATTGTGCAGTACCTATTAAAAAGAAAGGCATTATTGTATGCCTCAGTGAAACAGCTGTTCTTCAGAAAATAAGGTGTCATTTTAATTAGGATATTTTTGTCACGGCAGGACACAACTTGACTTTTTCGTGATTCAGGATTACACATAGCACGAACATGAGTGCAGCAGATAAAAATTGAAAAAAAAAATGGGTGCCATGTACACTCCTACTACCTCGTGTACCTGTAGTTGATTCCAAATCTACAAATTATGCGACCATTGATAAATGATCAACCCATCAAAGTTCGATCACAGTTGATCTGTTTCCGTTTACTGCCTGTCGCTTATTTGCACGATGTTTTGCAAGAATCATCGGTTAAACCCATCTGGTAAGGCAAGCATTATCTGTAGCATGCAGTGGTTCTCAAGAAGGGCGGGGGGGTCAGCGAAGCCATTTCTGGGGGTCCGCGAAACGCATCTTCGAACAAAAAAGAAAATACGCCTTTTTTGAAGAAACAATATGTCCAATGACAGCGGCCCCCACTATTTCTTGTTTTGCTTCACCGCATAATGGCTATGCATTGCGGCGGAGCTGACTTATGCTTTCCATGAGATGGCTGTAAAGCGTTTACTGCAATTTTCTACCACATGTGCTTTTCCAGACTTGCATATTTCAAGAGAAAGCGTAGCGAGAAACAGCTGAAATGTGGCGGCAGATCGCACAACTTAGTGACAAGCTGTTGAGATTGAATTGGCATGGCACTTTAGTTTGACCATTCTTTGCCACGGAGAAACGCAAGGCACCTATTTGACGCTGCATGTTGTGCTAATTTATAAGCCCTCACCCCCCCCTCCTTACTTCTCACTGCAAGGGGTCCCTCATCACTTCCACCAATCCACAAGGGGTCTCCAAAACATCCATGGCTGAGAACCACGACCTATATATCACAGCCTGAACAATTTCTTTTACATGTACAAGGACTTTTTTGTTTGAATGCATTACAAATTCTTAAAACTTCAAATGATACAATAAATGCTGGTTCATTGTAGTACTTGCGCGAGAACAAACGGGGACGAAGAAAGGAGACACACGGACAAGCGCAATGCTGGTTGTAGCACTTTATTAGAATCAAAACAATAACATTCACAATGTCAATGTAAATTATACATTTTCATCTACCACAGAACCTATGCTCATTATTGAACAGATGAAACAACATACACAATGCAACCTGAGCACTAATTCACAGCAGTAAAATATTATGAAAGTATAGTTCGAAAATTCAGCACAAAGCAAGACACATACACTTCGAAATGCCAGTATGCAAGTACAATCCAACGAGATGGCATGCACAGCAGTGGCGTAGCCAGGGGGGCACACCGGGCCTCCCTCGCCCCCCCCCCCCCCCCTTCGAAATTTTTTTTGCTATGGCATACAGAGCCCAAAATGACAACTGAACGCATCTGCCTGCCCGGTTCCCACTTCAAATGAAGGAGACGACCGCACCCCCCCCCCGAAAAAAATTTCTGCCTATGGCCCTGATGCACAGAGAACTTGGTGTCTGCTTACACATGAAGGCAACTCGATAACTAATAAAGGCTTGCAACACTTAGGCATGGTGGTGTACCATTTTTCTTATACATTGCATTAGTTTGCCTTCAGGCATGAAAACATAATATGCATGATTGTGCAGTTCAATCTTTTGTATAAAGACCTGTGGTGTCGATCATAGATCTGACTGCCAAGGTTTGTAAACACGGTCGCCTTTATTCACATATTTTTAAGAAATAATGTAAAGTTATAAAGTTAAGCTTCGGAACATGGCATTATTTCACAACCCTATTCACCCGTATTATTATGCATAAATAGTAGACCAATGGTTACAATATTTACATGCCAGCTAGTGCCATGAAATGCGACCGGAAAATTGGTTCCTCGTCACCTTCAACAGCTCAATTTATGGCTCATGCAGAAGTGCCACATTGAAAATGAATCCGCGAATACCGTGACAGGAAAGTTACCTCGGAGTTAGGCAATAACATGCTTTGAATTAGAAATTGCCCATCAATACTGGTGGTGGCTTGGCACATCAGAGTCAAGGACTGGACATGCCATGAGGTTGAATAAAAATTGAACAGGGAATAAATAACGGCTGTAAAACAGTCAAGAACCATGCTTAGTAAATTAAATGAGTTTACATTCAGCACCTTTTCAAGCCATGTAAAATTTTCAAATGCACACTGTTATTGGAAAGTTTGGACTCAGCACCGTGCATAACACAGTGCAGCAGTCCAAGTGCTGACAATCCTAAATACTGAGAGATGTACAAGATCATCAGTATAGTATACTGTAAGGCACAGGAGTGTTCACAGAAGAGACCGTCTTGTAGACAAACAGGTGGGCCAGAACTGTTGCTGCTTTGCCAAAAGTGTTCAGTCTTCCTGAAAAAGATATCAAGCAAAGAAGTCCATTAAGCTTTCTGCATCCATACAAAATACCCACTTGTCTTCTCTTACTGCAGACTTTTCCGAAAAAACAGAAAAAATACAAAATTAAGAAGCTGCCAAGTATTTTCTTGTGAGATATGCAATGAGTGTGACGCACACTTTCATTCTTGTAATATCTAGAAAGACGCAGCATTATAATACAGAAAGACGAGGCTCAATTGCTTGTCCATGTTTTGCTGCCATGTTTTTATACACCTAGCAAAAGAACAAGGTACCAGGGCTGAACAGTATCGCGATACAAGAATATCGCGATAGTATTTCAGAGGTACTTTTGAGTATCTGTATTTCTGTATCGAGATACATTTGAACAATGTATTTGTATCTCAGTAGTGAAATACATTTACGATGTATCGCCTGTATCGCGATACTATGCAGGACACGGGTATCTCGTTACATTGTTTTTTTTGTGTCGGAAATTAGTCGAGGCGGGTTTCCAATGGGGGAATGACGTTTTTTTTTCTTGTGCCAAGACAAGCAAAGGCGCGCCGCCGGTCGCCAACAGATAGGGTGGCGATGGTTTCCCCTCAAGTACAGAATGGTCCATGTGGAAAAGCGCGCGACAACGCAGACGGCAGAATTGCGGGGGCAGTGTTGTCGGCCTCTACCGACGAAAGTCGCTGTCTCTCAATGTAAGTGCAGCACGCCTAAATTTTTTCGGGTGGGAAGCCATTACTTCCCGACCCCCCCCCCCCCCCTCGCGGATACCGCCTTGGAACAGGCTTTGCAATGCTTCGCGGGCGTTCAGTTCTCAAAGCGGCGACACTTCCAAAAGCAGTTCCCGTAGTCGCGGCAGAAGTGACTAGAAGACGGGCTATCTCTGACACGCTTTCAGCCACCTCTCCAATGTCCGGGTGCGTTCCTAATTGATAACATGCGTGAAACGGTCTTTTGTGGTAGCAGGCTCCCCCACCGCCGGAGCCGACTTCGCCTGTTGCGGCTTTCTGAAATGGGTGCTGGTAGCGTCGGTGGTGGTGACAGCTTCATTGAAGCCGCCAGGGTAAGACGGCTGAGGATTCCGAAGATGGAGACCAACTTCGGATTCTGAACAGTCAGAACAACCTAAGTGAGGGCGGAAGTGTTTCGGTATCTAGATGACCCGAGAAGAGATATCGCCACGCTGCAGGGCAATCCGGCTATGAAGGCGGTATTTATTTACTATAACACGAATGTGTGCTCGCCTTCAGCGGTAGACAAACTTTTTTTTTTCGTGAGTCTTGTGCTGAGGCTTAACCGACGCTGTTAGAAGACAGCCTATTTGAGAAGCCTACACAGCAACCTTCTTAGCAAAGCAGATCTTCAAAATAAAAGTGTGCTTTTTCTCAATTCACTGAGGTTCATTAGTGCACTAGAAGAGATTCATTAGTGATTCGAGTGATTTGCTTAAAGTGTGCTATTTCTAGTATAGCTTAGTTTGTTCGCCAAGTATGTCGATTTTGGTGTCCAATCCTTGTTACTGTTGCTGTGAAATAGTGCATTTTTATTGCAATTGATGCTTGTAATTATGTCAATTTTACTAATTATGTACTTTCTCCGCCCCCCTCCCCTGCAATGTCTTAATGGCGCTGAGGGTACTGTAATAAGTAAATAAATGAACTGAACGTTTCGATACGCTGTAACTTTAATTACAACATCATGCTGCACTAATAAGTGTCTTTGCGTAGTATGAGCATCCTTGAAATAAAAAAAGTATTCCACTATCTGTATCGCTGTAACTGTATTCCGGAATACTTTTTTCGTCTTATTGCAAAAGTATCTCCGAAATATCCCGTTACGCTAAAAGCAAATGTATCTCAGTATCTGTATTTTAGGCTTCCAGTTGATTTATTTCGATATCTGTATTCCGGAATACTTTTCTGAGTATCTCTGCCCAGCCCTGCAAGGTACAATAGCTAGTGTGCAGTGTTCCTTGTTGTTTTGTGGAGGCAACTCCTATTACAAAAATAATTCATTTATCCTCAAAACTTAGTGCAAGTTCTCCCAAATAAATTATTTAACATCCTAGGCTAGACGGGACAAAATATAGATATATAGTACTTATGATGCATGCCACAGTGGACAGCCTCGATTTTTTAATTTACATTTAAATATAAAACTCTGTTTATGCCAAAGCAACATCTAGATGTTGTCTTTCTCACAGCACTTCGGACTAAACCAGCTGTGCACATAGCACCTGCCTGTAAGCACTGCACCATCCTGCTTCTGCCAACTATGAAATGCGTGCATACTGAAAATTTTATATGCTCTGTTTGCTGTTACCTTAAATCTCCCCTAGCCAACACAAACTAGACAAGCAATTAATATAACTATCAAGTGGAAATGAATGTAAAAATTTTCCTAACAGTGATAACTTAAATCACAAGGCGCATGCAGCCCACCCTGTTAGTCCTGTTGTGACTCACAACAGGACTAACATTTGTGTCGCAAATTGTGAACGGTATTGCAACTACCGAACACAAAAATAAAGTTAAACACCATAATAACAATGCGCTAGTGAGCTTCAATATATATCGATGTATATGACACTTCATTGTTAAGGTAATGTATCACAATACTGACCGTTTGAAGCAAAACGCGAATGTGAACTAGTTGGCGGGTAATAGGCGAGGTTCAAGTTTAGGCAATAAAGCTTTCAGTTGTGAGTAAGCGCTCTTGATGTGCACTTTCTTGTCCTTGTCTTCTTAGCACTGCCGTTATATAAGTACTGACCATTTCGCCAGGAACACTGAATCCCTCACAATACAGTCAATATCATGCTACAGGTGTCTATTATCGAGGCGCTCCACTCTAAATTCAATATAGTGTTATAGGCGTGACAGAGTGCAGGTGCAGATTCTGCATACTGTATCGGATGACTGAGATAAGAGCTGCCATGACATTGGACTCAAAATAGTGATACTCTCAATGTTTCCAATGTATCAATGACTTGCTTCATTAAACACAGGTATGCATTGCACAATTCAGAAATGGATTCTATTTGATCACTCTCTCCTAACGAGATTACTGCAACTAACCCAGGTTCTGTGGAGCATCCAGATGAGCTTCAAGAGTTCTTATCAAGCTGCTGGTGTCCACAGCTGCATAGCGTTGCATGTGCCATCTTGAGCACCATCTGCAAAGAAAAAAAAATGTACAGATTTTTTGCAGTGACTCACCATTTCATGCTGCACTAAACAGCTGTAAAGCACACCAATACCTAATTCAGATAACCGGCATAAATTCATTTAGACGTCCATGCATGTAACAATCTTTTAACTCTAAATTTATTATCCTGATGCACTCGAACACCAAGAACTAATTCACTACATAATACAAAACTGGCAGTGTAGATAAAGCGTTTTTTTAATCTCAGGGAAAACAGATTCCAGAGCTTTTTTATTGCTGCTCCCGTTTGATATTAGCATTGAAAATGCTGCTGTGCTTCTTACGCAAAAGTGAGCTTAGAGACAGACTTTACGAGGCATCATACTCTTCTTTCCTGCTTTGTTCTTTTTCTGTAAAGTGTCTTTTGTATTATCCTTTATTCCTCGTACCCTCTTCCTTTGCACAGCATGGCCAGCCAGTTTGAGAAGTGGCTAACCTGCCTGTCTTCCCATCTATTTCTTTCTTTCCTTCCTTCATTTTATGTCTTGCAGCATTTACAAAGATACACATCAAGTTCAGTAGTGTAGTGTTGCCAACTGCACAAACATTCATAACCTACAGCCAACCTATAGCCAACCACAAATTTCACTGCCTGTGCGAGACTAGAAAGCAAATACTTGTGGTTTCAAGTTCACTCCACACCTACCATTTCGTCAAAAACACAGCATTTGAGTTTCTGATAAATTAAGTTGTTTGCCGTGGATCATGCTAATGAAAGAGCTCAAAACAAAGCATGATACAGCAAGGAGTAGGTGCACAACAGCACATCCTTTGAGAATTTGCGATAGAGTCATCTGGCGACCTGCGTGCCATTGTCTACTGCTTCTGGTGCTGCACTAAACACAATATTCACATTCATCAAGAAGCATGAAGGTAGGAAGCTTACATATGACTTAAAAAAGTAAACCATAAGAAATGACGAAATGTGTTCTGTTCTTGCTGAACATTAGTTTTTTTTAACTGTGATAATGTTTAATGGCTGCTTAGCCTTGCTTGAAAGCTTCATAATAGTCTTATGAGAGTCATATTTTTTTAATTATTGTCCCTCTGCCATCAGTATTGCATTGAGCTGACTTGCACTGATGTGACTGAATAAGCCTGGCACAGCTCGCACATCTTCAACTCGATGAGAATATCCACATGAAATTCAGGAAAGTTCAACATGTCACTAATTATATCACAAAATTGTCGCGAATTAAGTGACAATATCGTAAAATGCACGTCCTTCACCATACACGCTGTCACTTAGCAGACAACTTTCACATAATATGGCCATAATCATATCTCTGCAGCATAATTTATTCGTTCTAGTCCAACCTAATGACGTTATTACCCTATGTATGGTATGCTGTTTCTTTTTTTGTCTTAGAGACGAACAAAGTGCGCAATGCAAAATTGTTAACTAATCAAGGTGGACGATTGGGCGAGTTGGTGATTCACGATCGACGTATGTAACTGCGCGGTAGTAAACACGGACGACAAGAAGATACAAGGACATTGTATCTTCTTGTCGTCCGTGTTTACTACCGCGCAGTTACATACGTCGAGCAAAATTGTTATCGAAAAGTATTCCCACTTACTAATATTAGGGAGTTTTGGAATAGCGTACGCCAGGTCCGTAGCCACAGGGGAAGGGGGAGCGAAATTCTGTTGGAGGGAGGTGTTTTACCGAAAATGAATTATGAAAATAGGCGTTTTTCTAAAAAAGTGAAGGGCGCAACGAAGGGCTCCGGAAGTTTCGCCCACCTGTTTTCTTTAACGTGCACTGACATCGCAGAGTACACAGGCGTTTAGCGTTTCGCCTCCACCGAAATGCTACCGCCGCGGCCGAGATCGAAGCCGCGACTTTCGGGTCGACAGCCGAGCACCGCAACCATCATACAACCGAGGCTGACAACTACAATAAATGAATCAACTGAAAACAAAAGTTAGCCTTAATGCACACATGACGGAGTGATTTAAAGGTAAACATTCGGCAGAAGTCTGCCTGGTTGGGTGAAAGACTGAAGGCAAAAAGAGAAAACTCCAACCAGAAGGTTTATTTTAAATAACCCGACGTTTCGAAGCCTGACCGGCTTCTTCTTCAGGGGTGAGAACCGCGGCCTCTCGCTTGTTTATATTTTCTGAAAGCACGCTGCCGCATTCACGCTTTATGGCAAGCAAAGAAATTGTATAGCACAAATTGTGTTCCTTGAGGCGTACCCGCTCTTCGATAGACTGGCCGTGCGAAGCGTGTGCCTTCACAAAAGCTTTTTAAACGCGCATCAGGCATCACACGTATGTGCGCGTAATGCTTTTCCATTCTGCTTTTTATTGTACTTTCCACGCGACACACTGTGCAGCACTACACACGTGAGCGACGCGAAACTGAGAACACAGAAGCACCACTTACCATACGCATTTCCGACTGTGCCTAACCAGGTGCTGGCCGAACACGACTACACGAAGGTGCAAGAACGCTTGAGTCTTCAGACCATCATGAAACCAACACGAATACGCTCACAGTACGCGATGTTGCACTGCCATCGCTAAATGCCGTTCACGTCCAGCGTTGAGATCCGAGTCGCGCACACACAGGACACCGGCACGCACAGCCGAGAGAGAGAGAAATAACATTTATTTATACATCCGGCGTGTGGGAATTCCCGGGCCTCGCAGGGCGCGGATGTTCCCTATCTTAAGATTACGGCTATTAGAGTCCGATAATCTCAGAGCCTAGACCTCGAGGATGTTGTGCTCCAACTAGGCGACAGTTACTCGGGTGCCTCCGCGCCCGTTGGACGGGTCGTCGGCTCCTTTTCTCCGTTGCTTCGCCAAAGCCTCCTCAAGCCGCTGGAGGGCCCTTCGTTGCGTCTTCAGGTCTTCGGAGCGTATCCACGCTCTCACCTCTTCGGGATACGTGGCGTCCTGGCACTGCCCGTTCCCATTGTGCAGATCACTGTTACACCCTCCCCACATAGTCATGATCGAGGTGGCCAGGCGTCTGGAGGCGCTGGGCCCGGGGATCCGACACTGCCTCTACGCCGACGACGTAACCATCTGGGCCACGGGTGGGAGCGACGGAGACATCAAGGCGGGCTTGCAGGCGGCGGTAGAAGCCGTGGAGTCCGCGCTCTCGGGCACGGGCCTGCGGTGTTCACCGCAAAAGTCACAGCTGCTCATCCTGCCGCCACCAGGAAGACACAAGAAAAAGGCGAGTCAGGAAGCGGTCGAGAACATCGTCGTGCGCACGAGCGACGGTGTGCCGATCCCGCATGCTCCGGGGCTACGGATCCTGGGGATGTTTGTGGATGGCACCCAGGCCAACGCCACCGCGGTCAAGAACATCACAACCAAGATGGGCGTTGCAGCACGCCTGATCAAACGAGTCTCGTCCCGATACCGGGGCATGAACAAGAGGGGGCTCCTGCGCCTGCTGCAGGCTTCCGTCGTAAGCCATGCAGCATATGCGGGGGCCTTCCACCGCTAGACGTGTGCGGAGCGAGCCAAGATCGACGCGGCCATCCGGAAAGCCTACACGGGGGCCCTGGGACTCCTGCCGGGCACGAGGACCACGGCCTTGCTGTCTCTGGGAGCACACAACACGCTCTCGGAGATTAGCGAGGCCCAAAGAGCATCGCAGCTGAGCCGCCTAAGCAGCACGGCAGCGGGCAGAAGACTACTAGACCGGGCGGGATTACTACCTCCCGGCGAACGTGTGGGTACAGGACCGTACGGCGAACTGGAAGAGCAAGCCCTCCTAAGCGACGAAGCGGCGAGGAAGATTGTCGTCTACCCGCTGCCCAAGAACACCGACCCAGAGAGAGACGAGGGCAGGCGAGCGGCACGAGTGGTGGCGCTGGCCCGTCAGCACCAACAAGACGAGGGTGCAGTCTACGTCGACGCCGCAAGGTATCCGAGGAGACGTAACGCCTTTGTAGCGGTGGTGGTCCGAGCTACTACCGGAGAACTGCTAACAGCCAGTACCGTGCGCGCCCGAACAGCCGGCCAGGCGGAGGAGGTGGCGATTGCTTTGGCCATGGGCCTACCGGGTACGCGCACGGTGCTAAGCGACTCGAAGTCGGCGATCAAGAACATCGCCCGAGGCACGATCTGGCAGGGCACGGAGCGGGTAATGAGGTCCATCGAGGCCACGTGGGCCACCCAAATTGCCGCTGCGGGACCGACCATTGCTCTCAAGTGGTTCCCGGCCCACATGGGTCGGCAACTAGCACCCGACATCGAAAACCGCAACGAAGAGGCGGACGCCGCGGCCCGTGATCTCATTACGTGCCGGACCGCGGCAGTCCGTCCCTCCGAGACCAGCGGAGAAGATCAAAAAGAGGACTTCGAGCCCCTCACCGACTACGGTGGGATCCTGGCGGCTTACAGAGAAGTCAGGAGAGCCTTCCCGCACCCGCACCGAGAACTCTCGCGCGCGGAGGCAGTAAAGTTCCGACAGTTGCAGACCGAGTGCGTGCTGACACCGGCTCTGGCCCGGCACGTGTGCCCCGACATGTGCGTGGACGCAAAGTGCAGTGTGTGCGAACGTGAACTAGCTACGACACAGCTGAGCAATTCGGAAACTTCGATGACCGGGCAACGGGAGAAAATGGCGAAGGCAGCGACGGGCGACGGCGAGACTTCAACTTGAGCACGCACGCACGCTTCTCCTCTCCTGGTGCCATGGAGGAAGGAATACTAAGGAGAGGCCCTGACGTCACATTCGTGAAGCCTCCACATCGCAAACACCCGCATCGCCTCCTAGCGAAGGCACAGCGAAACATTTCGCGACTTCCGCCGCGACGTTCGCAAGCGCATGCGCGCATCGCGAAACTTTGCAGTCTTTTTTTTTAGTTTGTTTTTCGCCGTGCAAGCGGTGTAGTCGATTCACGCGTGCTGCTCTTTCTGTGTGTTCGTTAGGAAAGCTACGCAATGCCCAGCTGTTGCGTATACCCTGTGCAAATCGCGTGCACTGCGGGCAGTACCGGTTGTCACTTTTCATGTGTACGTATACGTTCGCTTCAGTACTGATCACTAACGCATGGTATTTGCATGCGGAGCTCTCGGATGTGCGCTCTGTTGCTTCTTACTCGTTGTGTCAACTCGGAACACACGTGAAATTTTGTTTTTGGCGTCTGACGCGCCGTACATACCATGCGCTGAAGGCATCGTACGTTTTAGAGGCTGTGTCGTTCAAGCGAAATGGCAATAAACTTTTGTTGTTGTTATCGGACTGTGCGGTGACTCGGACTGTGCGGTGACTGTACGGAGTGCGGTGTGCGCTCGTTGCGTGCGCACTGGAATTACAAACTTTACGTGCACGATCGCGTATACAATACAGCGGTGTCTTCTTTTCGACGTGACGTTACGTCAACTATAGGTTGGCGTTGCGCCGAATAGCTACTGCGCTCACTCCATATACACGAGCAAATAACCGCTAATCGGGCAATCGATCTGGAAATCGGGCTACGAGAAAGGAAAAGAAAGGCCTAATTCCCAGCAGAACGCGTAAGTCACTGCGAGGTGAGTTCGAATACGATGAGGCAAAGGCTGAATGTTTTTGATTACGGCACGTACCGGTACTTTCTGTACTGTTGCACAAAAGCGCTCCGCGAAGAATTTCAGCACGCAGCGCTCGGGCCTGCCACGCACGAACAGCCTGGTAAACGTCTGCTTGCAACATTTTACTGCGTGCGAACCGCACAATACGCGCTAAGTTTACGCCGGGACTACAAATCCGAGCAGAAGCGAACCACCGCGGAGAGCACGCCGCGGGGCGTCTGCTGTTTTGTTTGCCCCATACCGGTTTGTTTGCCCCATAAATCTGACGTCACTTCCGCCACACTTTTCGCAATGCATTGGGATACGATAGGGCCTCTCCTTAGTTTTTCCTTCCTCCATGCCTGGTGCGCGCGCGTGTGTGTGTGTCTGTCTGTCTGTTTTGTTTTATTTTGTCTTTCCTCGCTCGCGCCTGCGTGCCTGCGTCGTAAGGTTGCGTTATCGTGTTTCTCTCGGCGGCTCATGTAACAGCCCTCCCGTTTAGCGGCTGCTTGAAGGAAGTCGCGTTTATATATATATATATATATATATATATATATATATATATATATATATATATATATATATATATATATATATCTTTTTTCTCGACGCGATAGCGTCCAAGAGCTCGTCTTGCAGAAATTTCGGTGTCGGCGGCGTCGCAGTCATTGCTTCTGAGCGAAAAAGCAGCGTTGGTTGGTCGTGAGCGAAAAGTCGAGGTAGATGCAAAGAGAGAGAGGGCGTTTGCACTTTTGCTTTCCTTGCGGCACTGTGTATAATTCTCCATCGAGAAGCGCAGGCAAGCTAGCGATTGAGAAGGCGATAGTGTGTGTGTGTGTGTGTGTGTGTGTGTGTGTGTGTGTGTGTGTGTGTGTGTGTGTGTGTGTGTGTGTGTGTGTGTGTGTGTGTGTGCGCGCGCGCCCGCGCGCGCGACCATGCGTGTGTACGAATACCACTGTCGCGTTTCAAAGGCCAAACTAAGAGTCCCCCCCCTTTTTTTTCCTTTTTTTTCTCTTGCTTTCTGTCCACAGCGTTTTATTGCGTACGCTGCGGCGTGCCGTCTCTAGTCAGTTAATAACTAGGACTTGACTCGCAGTGTGCGTACGTGTGAGTATAATCGCGTACATTTATGATCGCAGATTCTTTGTGCATGTCAGCGGTTTTCGTTGCGATAAGTTGACGAGGAATCTATCGCCGTCACTTCATCGATTGAGCTACTGCCAAAGATATTAGACTGCACGAACTTTTCATTACAACTCGGGAGTGAAACAGGCACTTTACTCTCTTTCGCCAGGAGGAGTGAAAGGCATTTTCACTCCTCCTGCCCAAAAGAGAGTAAAGCGCCTCTCTGAGAGAGAGTATAATGAGATCTGTGGGAGTAAGACAGCTCTATAACTCTCACTGCAGGAGTTTCAGTTGTTAGAGTGTACTGCCATTTACAGTTCTATTGGACAAGCCGTTCTTTGCCTACTTGGCCTAACTTGGGAATTTGGGTTGAACATTTCTACCTACACTGATGTATGATATTTCACGAAAGAAGCCTAGGCTACATTGGTGGAGCACTTAATACCGATCAGGATATATCAGTGCAAGGACACCTTGCTATGCCAGTTTGCGGCGTATAGACAATGCTGTCTTGTTAAAGACTTCTCGAGATTGAAGAAATGGCTGGAGGTATGAACGTCAGAAGTGCGAGCATATGTGAGCAAAATATCATGCAAAGCAGATAACAGCTGTCTTTGTTTTAAGAAATGCATCGTAAAGAATTTATTGCAGCAATGACATGGTCGAAGAAAATGTCAGGTGATGAAAATTAAGCTTTATGCTTTTCTTGAAATTCAGGTACGTGAGTACCACCTGCGCATATACGTTATGCATTCAGGGGGACACAAAGTGAGATGATAGTTATCGCTGTCTGACACCCAGTAGGTGACTGGCAAAAGAGCAATGGACAGTGGGATGCGTCGTCTGTTGCCGGTTTCCGGTTCGAGGCAAGCAGACGGCGAACCGCTCCACTGTAGGCCTCTGATTGTTCAGCATTCTCGCACGCGGCATTATCTCCTTGCAAAACCATGTTACTGGGAACTACGCGACCTGTTAGGACTTTGCGGCTACTATCGCGAGTACGTCCGAGGATACGCAGAGGTGACGAGTCCGCTCACACTGTTAACAAAGAAAGCGCTACCTAATAAGATACCCTGGCCGGAGGAAGCCCAGGCGGCATTTGAGATTCTCAAATAATCTTTGTGCGAGGCCGTGGCGCTTAACACTCCAGAGCCATCTCAGACCTACTTGCTTTTCACAGACGCATCAGCTACGGCGGCGGGAGCATGTTTGGCGCAAATGTCAGCCGAGGGGCAAGAGAAGCCTATCGCCTTTGCAAGCATGGACACATATCTTTCAACATGTGGTGTATACCGTATGGTTGGTCGCAAGCACATGCTCAGTTTATTGTCCATGTAATCGATCAGCCAATGAACAGCTTGCTTTGATATGTCGACACTGAAATCACCTGTCACTATCATTCGGGCAACGTACTAGTGACCCACTAGGGTGAGTGTGACTTCAAGTAGTCACGGAACATAACCCAGGCACTTCACATATCATATTCAGCTTTGGTGTCATGGTAGAAGATATGCAAACAGCAAGGAAGAGCACATTTTTGCGTTTATCTTAAGGCCAATATGAACGGCTGTCAGTTGGTCACAGAGTATGATGTCAATAGTCGCACGGGTGATGAGCGCGATGTAGCTCGACCAGCCAGGAACATTCACAGTGGAACGTGTGACTGCTTTTCTGATTGTATTCAGCGATACCAGGTGCAAAGATGGCCGTGGAGCCAAGCCACAGCACATGTTGTACGCGGTTATGAAGACCCTGCGCATTCGCATACGAGACCGATTGCAAGTCGCTTTCTGGGACCCGCATGACACATCCGGTCTTACAAAGCGCATTTATGCCCGGCGTCCCATTGGCGAATGGTGTCCTGCTAGCGGATCGCTTCGATGAGCGATCCGCGAGCAGGATTCCGCTTCCCGCTGATGTGTCCCTCGCTGCAACAAAGTATTCAGCTGCCTGACATTCGCCCGACGACGTTATTGCCTTTCTTGGGCTTTCGATGCAGGCGAAAATGATTTGAGGCTTATGTACTTAGATTTAGGTGCATGTTGAAGAACTCCAGGAGGTCCACAATTCCGGAGCCCTCCACAACAGCGTCCCTCATTATTATATCGTGGTTTTGGGACGTGAAACCCCAGATATGATCATTAAACTCTTCGGCGTATAGTACAACAATCCTTATTCGGTACCATTGCACGTGAAGCAGGAGGTGAAGTATAAGCACTGTTGATGCACGCGGAAGCGTACTGGCGCTTCCGCGTGATCATCACTACGCTTACGTGTCATCATCATCGCTATAATGCAGTCGCCACACAAACGCCGAGTCAGAGGGGCGAGACTATAAGAAAGAGTGTAAGTCTCGTCTGCGCCGTTCACTGTAGGTGTGCACCTTTGATGGCTATTCACCTAATGAATATTTATAGTGAATTCTGCATTAGACCGGACTGGTACCCATATCGGTGAGGTGCTCGGCCTTACCAACTTTTCTGTATAGCGCGATCTGTGCCTGCGGCTACCACCCAAGTCGGCCATCTCACCTAACGTGCTGAACACGGTATTTTGCACCAACCACTCATAGGCCTCATTCAGGAAATGCACCTACGTTTCCTTTTTAGCATACAGTTATTCTGTTAAGGATAGCAGCAGCAACAAAAAGTATTAGGCATATGACGTCATATCCGTGAGTACGTGTGACTGAAATTGATAGATTACAGCAACATTATGTTATTACTGGTTTGAATTGTTGAAAACTTCATCCCTGTTGTTTAGCTTTCTGTGGATTCTGTGGACCAGGTACGTGCGTTCTCTCATACGCTATTTTGTGTCTCGCCTGCTGGGTACGCCAGACAACCGCATTTGTCACTGCGTGCCCTGTGGCGAAACTATTGCTGTGCTCTTTGAAACGTGTGCAGGAATCGGAACTGCAGTAGAAAATCATAGAAATCTCAAGATATCCCCAAGACCATCACAAAAAACCTTGTACGTGAGAACGGATATGCGAATCTTGTACACCATACTTCCTAATGGCCCGGGCCGAGGACTTCACTAACATCCCAATTATACAGGGTATTGTATCACACGTGCCAGAAAATTACGCTGAATAGGAGTGAGAACTGGGAAAGTTGCTAATAATTCAAGATAATATAATGAAAACAATTCAAATTGAACAAGGACTAAGGAAGAGTGGACACAAGACGAGCGCTGGCTTTCAACTGAAAATTTTATTGAATGAACACTTTAAAATACTATTAACTGCGCGTGCTCTAACAAGGCACAAGAAAAAACAACTCAGGAGGATAACTCTTGGTAAGCTAGACAAGGCAACCGATCTTAGCGCTCGGCTGTCAACGATTCCTGTGGTCTAAAAAATAAATTTGTTATCCCGGAGGGCGATAGAGGGCTGACTAACGCTGTTACTACCTCATGATGATGAACGAACTTTATTTAATTAGCAGAAAGATCCCCCTCCCCCTTTCAGAAGGGGGAACCAACCCAACCTTGACGTCGACCTGCATTCCGTAGTTTGTAGGCCTTAAAAATTTCACGCGTCACTTGGTCGTGGTGGCGGAAACAAATGCCGCCGGAAGGTGTGTTCCAGTTTTTGGATTTAGGTTTGTCCTTTGGGGATGAACACGTATGCTGGGAATACCGCCCTCATACTTCGAAACGCCTACTTTTTTTCGATTCCGCACACTGTAAAATCATAAAATATGGTACGGCCCTTTCAACCCCCAGCTCTTCCGACACCCAAGTCTTGTGACCATAAGATGACGGAAAGTGTTAAATCACCAATTTTGAGGGTGAAAAAATCCGGATAACCGGACAGTGTAATGCTGTTGGCCAGTGAAAAGTTTATGCGAGAGTTGAAGTGTACCTTGAAAGATAAAGACGCGGCACCAATGCATGAAAATGAGAAAATAAAATAGGTATTTTACCATACGTTCACCAGCTATCGAATGGACTAAATGTGATAGGATCGCGTCATGGCCACGACGTGCTTCTGTTAGCCAAGAATTAAGTCGGTAATGTCTGCGCAGTGGTGCGAAAACGTGTACAAAGAAGCCCAACGGTAGAAGATTCATGTCCTGTTAATGATACTGATATATTAGTGTCATGTGCCATAATATCGTGTAGAGAATCCCCATCACGTGTGGAAGTGTGCACATATGTCAACCTGGGCGACCTGTAAACATACGTCTTTGGGAGCATTAAAATACCATGAGAGGCAAAATTTGCTCTTCGCACTTCGCAATACATTGCCGAGATTGCGGGTGCACCGCCGAATTTTCTCAAAGAAATGCGATATTTGCGCGCTGCCTTTATGATTAATATTCCAGCAATGGTAAACATGTTAACATGAGTAGATACATAAATTAACGTACCAATTGATGAAATTACATTTATTATCTTTTAAATTACTGAAGACAGGCGGTCGTGTCAAATCGGGAAATTGCAGCAGTTCCTTGAAAAAGCTCATTGCCGCTTTAATACGCATTTCGAAAACACGGCCACTGGTAATATTAGCCGGGTCAGAGCGGAACTCGTCAGAAAGCGAAACTAGTCAGAAATCTGACCAGTTATGCGAAAAAACTGTCGGTTATTCGCACACTTGGTTTCCGAAAGCGCGCTTTCCGAAAAAGCACTTCCACATCGTTGCAGATGGCTTAATTGATGGTGCACTTTTCTGCCACGGCTATCTGGTGATATGTAGGTGGCACTATGAGCCGAGTAATGCTCTTGCAACAAAATAGAAGCGGCTACGGAAGAGTAGTAACCCGACGCCCACCAGGTGTATATCCGCAAAAGGGTTATTGTACATGTAAGTTGTACATAAACAAAACCAACAGATGAAAACGGTATATACATTTCACAGTTGAGCACTAAAACACTTTTTTAACCTCTGTGTATGCCAATGCACACGAATTAAAGCAACAGTAAACTGTATGAAATTGTTCACAAGCTCGAGTGGGAGAGCTCGTTTACTCGGCGACAACCTTTCTTGACACCACTGTCGAAGCTACAGAGCCAAAGTGCCTGCATGCGCGCGCGCCAAGAAATAGTACCTATATTTATTTTCTCATTCCAAAAGTTACCTAGCTCGAATAAATAAAGATTTCTTCATTAAAAAAGGAACGAGTATGGGAAGCCGTTCGTGCAAAAAAGTTATTGTAAACTTCAGTTTTGTTCGTCTTTTTTATTTCTTGGACAGCACCACATTTTCCTCACGCCTGCTCTCTCAGTAAACATGGCGTCCGCGATGCCACCTGAACCATGTGCGGCCGCAAACTCGTCGTTTCGTTCTCCGAAGAAGCTGTACTCTAAATGTGACAGAAAGTGGCTATCAAAACAGACCAAGCAAGATATATGCAATGTCTACGCTGAGTGAGGCGCGGTCAGCCTGACTTGTATACTAATTCAGTGTGCCGCACAGTCGACGAGCTCACCGGAGTGAGCGAGAGAATAGTTAAAGCGGATCAAGGCTGAAGCCCTGCGGGCCCCACTTGCCTCCCCAAAGCGCAAGAAAGTGAATTTCTCGGGCCAAGCTTAGAAGCGCATCACCGGCAAGACGCTGCTGCTGCGCTATGACACGTTTGCGTTGGCAGCACTGCGGCGCAAAGTGCCCTCGCGCGCTTTTAGCCGCAGTAGAGCATACAATGCGCGGGGGGATCTTATCAATTTGGACTTCATACCGGAAGGACACGACGGCGACGGCAAAAACCCGTCGAGACTGTCCATATAATTGCTATCGCAATAAAAAAACAAGAAATTCTGGGTTGCTCGAGAGAGACGAAATCGTTTCTTGGCGTCGAAAGTACCTCCGGACCATCCGAGAAATTCGGACGCACTGGCGGTAAGTTCTTACGTTCTTTTGGAGTTCAGTAGGGTGGTCGGGTTGTGGAGGTGTGCGGCGTGACAACCATTACTGCACGTGTGCAAACCCTCTCCCCCTCCCCCTCTCCTGCGCAACGCAGCGATGAGCGCCAACGCATGCGTGCCTCCTCCCCCTCTCTCAACGCATGCGCGTCCCCTCCCCCCCCCCCCTTGCGCGCCTGTCGACCGCGTTCCCTGCTCGCCCTGTGAGAATTAACGGCCAGGCTAGAGGGAAGACACGACGCGCTTAGCGTTCCTTTTTTTATTTCTGAAAACTTTCTGTTCACTACGCGTGATTATTGGTAAAAAAGTTGACGCGAATGGTGAGCATGCGTGTGTACCTACTGGTTAGCGAAAAGGATAGGTGTGCTTTGCATTTGTGATCGCCAAACGTGTGCTATTGACGTGAGTGATCGAAAGCCTTGAGTAATCCTGGCTTAAGACGCAGCGAAATTCCCCATTAAGATAGTGTGGCTGCTCATGCTTGCACTTTTACGGTATATAATAGTATTAGCCGAGGATTCCGTTGCATGTGGTGTAGGTTTACATCGGCGTAGTGTATTGCAGCATTTCCCGTAGCATCGTTTGAGAAGACTTACTGCCGTTTTTCCGTGTAGGAGCAAGGAATCTGAATGGCTTGGAGAAAAGAATGCCTAGTGATGGCCCTTGACCAGCCGCAAATATCCCCGACAGGCTGCGGGGCCATCTCCTAGTGTTCACGGACGGGTCTGTCCGGAAAAACCCCCACTAGGCCGCATCTGCAAGTGTCATACCAAAGACTGGGACGACCTTCCGCTGCCGCCTTCTCTCCCGCGCCAGCTCCACTGCAGCGGAATCGGCTCGCCTTCACTTGGCAGTCGCCTGCCTCGCAGCTACAACACCCCAGCTACCCGTGGCGATCCTGTGCGACCAGGGTGTCGGAACGGAACGAAAACCGAAAACGAAAAACAAAAAAACCGATATTTATCTATTATCTATTATTTCGTTCCGGAGTGAAACCGAAATTTTTTCAATAGTATTTCGGTTCACGAGAAAACTCCGCAATCCGGAACAACTGAGCTCATGTAATGTGAGCAGTTACGCATATCTCAGGGTACAGTATTAGCGCGTACCTCAGGCAGAAATTCAAAAGCCAAGATATGTTGAAATTGTGCGAAAAACGAAAACAGTGGCAACCAGAGATGTTTATATTAGCGCAAGTGGACTTTCGCGCGCCTGTCAGCAAGGCCAAAGTGGAGAGGTCATTGTCGGCGCTGAGGTTTGTTACAGCGAAAGCTGTTATGAGATCACAACAGTTGACTTTGGCACAATAGTTGTCCGGCGCCGCCGGTGTCCGTGACCGCTACGCGTAATATAAAAAATAAATAAATGAGAAACGAATTTCTAGGATCAGATGGGATTTTAACCTGCGCCCTCTGCGTCGTAGTCGGGTCTTTCACCAGAGTGCCACGCTGGTGCTGGTAACTCCTTCACAAAAACACTCTATGCAGGCGTCATGTCGGGCAAGGAGTCGCGTTAACATATGTAATATGGCGTGGCAGAAGAGAAAAATAGCATCCAGTCACCAGACAATGCTAATAGCGCAAAGAGTGTGTGCTTTAAGTGCGAGACAGACGGTACGATTTTGCATTCGATGCGACGTCCGACCGGGCAGTGCGGCAGCCCGAATAGTGACCTTTCATCGCATCGGACCGCCACCACTCCGATGCCGCACCGCCGCGTCGGCCGTCACATCGCATGGAAAATCGTACCATCTGTCTCGCGCTTTATTGCTTCCCACCAGTGTTGCGGAGTGGCCGCAGCAGAATTGGAATTATTCTGGAATCATTCCACATTTTCGCGACCCCGGAATGGAATGGTGACAATGCTTGGAGGAATGGAATGAGAATTGCATGAAGCGCCTTTTGCACAGAATGGAATGCGAGTAGAAGAACGGTGTTTTCCAAAAATAGAGCACGTTATCTTCTACGTCCTGTTTTTCAAACTTCAAACATTAGTAAGTCAGAGCCTCGAAATTAACAATAAATCAGTATTTTTAAAATGACTTGGCTAATTACAAGCATGGCACATTTATAAGCAACACGGCTACTACAAACCGGGGCAAAGTTACTATACAAAGAAATGCATTATCCCAGCACATACAGAAGGGAGAAAACAAATTATTTCTGTGCGTTGGTTCCCATTGATACACCCCCCCCCCCCCCAAGAAAGTGGCCAATACTCTATGCACAGCCTGATCTTTATCTCACGAGCAGTTTAGTACCTGACACCATCCCCCATCCATGCTTGCGAGGCGCGCTTGACAAGCGTGAGTGCTGACGAGCAGTGCGGCCCAGGGTTCCGTATTCGATGCAAAGGCACAAGGTGCCGGAGTGGTGCACAGTTCCAACTAATACCAGCATATCTAGAGGGTTTTCTTCCCCATTGACGAAATCTTAGTTTTCTTCATATTCCCGACCGCTCCAGACGCATGGTAAACTGCTTAGTCTTCTTGAATACTCCTTTTGTTAGCAAAAAATACGCTATGTCGTCATTTTAGCATTAACACATTTAAGATTAAACAATATTAAAACACCAGCCTTCGTTCAAACACGCTGACCATGCAAATATTATAGGTAGCGGAAGAACTGCCCCTATGGAAATTAGTAGGGTGGTTGTACTGCACGAGATATGTCACCGAGCTATTATCCCTCGACTTTGGTACCGTGTTTTACGTACTTTTGGAGTTTTTAATGCATCTGATGACATCAGCTTTATGGGGCGTTCATTCATAACTCGATAAAACTATCAAGGTGCCTTTCCTACGTTGAAGAATTGCTCGAATGGAATTGAGCTGCCCGGCCATTCCCGGAGTCCGAATGGGCTAAGTTTTTTCATTCAAAGGAATTCAAAGGAATGGAATTGAGGCAAGTTCTAATTCCCCTGAATGGAACTGGAATGGAATGGAGGCGCCCATTCCGCAACACTGCTTCCCACCCACTGCAAAGTGCCCAACCATAATACTTCATCATCATCAGCCACGTCGCAAAGTGCACATAATGCCTTACAGATGTGTAGCGGGCACCACGATTCTCCGAAGAATGACGACTAATGGCATAGTGGGAACTTCGCTACTTCAGAAAAATTGCGATCATTTATGGCGTAGTGGGTCCCTTGCATGTGTACTTGTATTAGTTGCCCCAAGAGACTCTACAACGGGCTCTACAAAGTCCGCACAGGCCTGGCAATCTTTTTATCAGAACAGCGGTCTCGCACATCAGAGAGTACACTAAATGACGTGCTGCTTCTGAGATCATGCTCACTCCCTTGACACAAAGCATTGAGCCCACTAAAAAATTCGCATTTGTCTTTTGGGAAACTAATACTATGACTGAAATTGATACTGGTTTGTGCTAGTTGGTAGGAATTCGTGGTACAGTTACTTCCGCTCCTCTGAAGAACGTGTTTTACCCTTGTCCCACTTCCTTAAGAGGAGGGCAACTAACAACATCACAAATCCAATGTTTTTTATTATTACCTTTACTTCAAATTTTTTGCATAAAGAAAACGTTACGAACTGTTTCGGAACATTTTTTTCGATCCGGAACAGAAAAGGAACGGAACTTTTTGCGGTGGAATGAAACTAAAACCGAAACGAAAAACATTTCTTTCCGAGACCCTGCGTGCGACTCCCGGCCAGCCCTACAAGAGCAGCTGCAGCCAGACCAAGCCAGTATCACCGTGACGCTGCTGCACGACAAGCTAGTCGCCATCAGAGCTAGCGGTGTGCGTCTGTCCCTCCAGTGGCTTCCCTCGCACGTTGGGATAGCTGGGAACGAGGAGGGCAACGCCGCCGCTAAGGCAGCAGACCAAGGCGACACCCCAGTCACCAAGGTGGTAGCCCTGTCAGACTACTCCCGGCAACGACTGCCGGCAGCTGTTACCAACGGGCCACCCTGACAAGCGTGTGGCAAGCGGCAAACCACCGCTGCTCCTAACGGAGACCGGCTTTCAGAGACGCAAGCGGTGGTTGCTGCTTCGACTGCGGACCGGCAGCGCCTGGCCTGGGCGTGGCCCCCAGCCCTCTAATCATATTAGGAGGGTGCCAAGGCTCCTTATGTTTTTACTCATTGCTCTCTGTTTAAATACAATAACGTGCTGTGTTCTGGCCCTCCAGATTTTGTAGGATAGCCTAGCAGCCGTGATGTCACATTGCACGAAGTTTTATGAATGACGAATTAATATTTTGAAGCGAAAGCGTTAATTAGCTCGTTTCGCAGAAATTCCGGTGTCGGCTTTGGCGTCGTTGTCGGTTTTGAGCAAAAAATCAGCGTTGTCCGTGACCGAAAAATCGAGAAAGATAAAAATAAAATAAATCACAAAAATCGTCGGTTAGAGTGAGAATCGAACACAGGCCTTCTGCGTGGTAAGCGGCTGTTCTACCACAAAGCGACGCCATTGCTTTGAACTGCTTTAGAAAAAAGAACACTATATGAATGTCATGTAGTGGGAGGGGTGTTCCCTAACGCCTGTATTATTGCGTTGCAGAAGCGCAGAATCACGCCAGACGTCAAAACATGCTATTGCGCAACAAGTGGGTGTTTCAAAGGCCCGCCCATGACATTGAGCTCATACATATTTAATCATCATCATCAGCGAAAGCATTAGCAAAGTGAGCAGCTGCGTAGGTTCGCGTGCTGTCTGACTGACGCGTAGTGGGCCCTTCGTTCATTCGGAAAAGGAGGAATTATGGTGTAGTGGGAATTTCGGAACCGTAAATGAACTAGGCATTTGGGTAGTTTAAACCATGGAGGAAGGAAAAAATAAGGAGAGACCCTGACGTCACATTCGTGAAGCCTCCACATCGCAAACACCCGCATCGCCTCCTAGCGAAAGAGCCTCGAAACATTTCGCGATTTCCGTCGTGTCGTTTGCAAGCGCATGCGCGATTCGAGCCTTATTTTTTTCTCCGTGAAAGCGGCGCCGCGGCGCAGTCGATTCACGCATGCTGCTCCTTGTGTGCGTTCTTTAGGAAAGCTACGCAATGCCCAGATGTTGCGTATGGTTGCGTATACACCATTTTATTTTCGATTCATGGGCGCCGCCATCTTGGACTGATAAGCGATTGTTCTACCTGTTTTCTATGTCGTAATATGAAATTATCATGGTCATGAAACGCTGAATGTACTGGCTCAAATGTTTTCGTGCACCCGAGTTCACCGTTTTACTGTTTGATTATTTGATACGGATACACAACTGCAACGTTATCAGTCCAAGATGGCGGTGCTTGAGCGTGTCCGGAAAATGGTGTATACCCGGTGCAAATCGCGTGCACTGTGGAAAGTACCGGGTGTCACT
Organism: Rhipicephalus sanguineus; assembly: GCF_013339695.2. Lineage (NCBI taxonomy): Eukaryota > Metazoa > Arthropoda > Arachnida > Ixodida > Ixodidae > Rhipicephalus > Rhipicephalus sanguineus. The sequence continues at coordinate 166,871,247 of NC_051177.1, forward strand.
TTTCATGTGTACGTACACGTTCGCTTCATTGCTGATCACTAATGCATGGTACTTGCATGCAAAGCTCTTGGATGTGCGCTCTGTTGCTTCTTACTCGTTGTGTCAACTAAGAACACACGTGCACTTTTGTTTTAAATGCGAAGCATTTCTTAGCGAACCTCAGGCACTTTGGGCGTTTCTATCTACGTATCATCTATCTATCTATCTAGCCGCCTACGTCTGGGCGCTCTCCTGGTCGTCTCCGTAACTTCTAATGTACCAAAAGTGGCAGAGCAGGGGATCAGTGTATGGTGAACACGATTCACTGGTCATGACATGAATAACGCAAAATACCTGTCGCGTACATCATGAAACCCTTTCTCTCAGTCACGTGTGGCACATACCCGCATACCAGAGTTTATGTTATGGGGGTATGTGCCACAGGTGATACAAAGTCTCAACCAACACAGTGAACGCGAACACAAACATTGACACGCAAGGAAAGTGATAATAATAATAATTGTATGGGCTTTTATTTTGACCATCTGGTATTCATTAGCGTGCACCGAGATCGCACAGTACACGGGCATCTAGCATTTTGCACCCATCGAAATGCGACCGCCGCGGCCGGGATCGAACACGCGACCTTCTGGTCAGCAGCCGAGCACCGTAACCGCTACACCACCATTGCGGACGCAAGGAAACTGCCATGCACTCGTTCACGTGGCCCATGGGACGAATGCATGGGAGTGAACGAGTCGATTACGCAAAAACCGGGGTCAATGCTTCCTACAATAAATTTGCCGAGAGAACCAGGCCGCTCTTCATTATCGGTGCATTCAAGATTGATTTATCAAGGCCCAACAACGACTGGTCTTTATAATGCGTGAAAGACGGCTTGAATGTGGACAAGGCATCAAAAGACCTCGCTGCCACGTGCAGGACAAGAGGCGTCATAGATAATTTCATCGTAAGAGGCATCCAGGGTTTCCAACAGCTGTGCTATATATACCTCGCACTTCACTACACTTTGACATCTCGTAGCCGTGATCACGAACGGATCCGATTAACAAGTCCGGTTGAGCTGCTGGTGCTCACTGATCACGGTGATGATGACCTTGTTCAAGAGCTGTCAAGAACCCCTTCTACACATACGGGGTGAAACGTGCGTGCGCTCCTGTCATAACAGATAAGTATAAGCATAACAACTGTAACCCAGCGGCAACTGTGACTGTAAAGGTACGTGCAGTGCGCCTGCGTGTGCAACTTGGTTGTGTGTATATCTAGGGGAACTTTTCTGATTGAAGCTTAGTTGCGAGTAAGGCCTGTCCTGTGCATTTGTGTTTCGTCTTTGTGCTGTTCGGATTCGCGCTATCCAGTATTGAAGAATATAAGCACTACATATCAGCTTACCGCGTCTGGTGATGTAACACCCATGTTGCTGTTGGCATCGCTACGCAACTGTAAACAACTGGTTACTAATGCATATGCAACTCATCAGCATATGAGTGTGCGTTACCACTTACACATTTCTCTAGCATCATTTCTTAACGTTTGGCTCAATGTGAAAAATTACGCCGCAGTCACCATCCCGCGCGCGCATGCTTCGCATAACATCGACTCCCACGGTACGTGGGATCTGCCGAATTTCTTGGCGTCTGACGCGCCGTACATAACATGCGCCAAAGGCATCGTACGTTTTTAGAGGCTGTGTCGTTCAACAACGAAAGGGCAATGAACTTATGTTGTTGTTATCGGACTACGTGATGTATGTATTGTGCGGTCTGCGCTCGCTGCGTGCTTGTTGTTGTGTGCGTACTGGAATTACAAACTTTACGTGCATGATCGCGTATACAATACAGCGGTGTCCTCTTTTCGACGTGAAGTTACGTCAACTATAGGTTGGCGTTGCGCCGAATAGCTACTACGCTCACTCCATATACAGGAACAAAGAACCGCTTATCCGGCAATAGATCGGGAAATCGGGCTACGAGAAAGGGAAGGCCTAACGCCCAGCAGAACGCGTAAGTCACTGCTAGGTGAGTTTGAATGCGATAATGCAGGGGCTGAACGTTTTCTTATCACGGTACGTACCGGTATTCTGTACTGTTGCACAAAAGCGCTTCACGAAGAATTTCAGCATGCCGCGCTCGGGCCTGCCACGCACGGACAGCCTTGTAAACGTCTGCTTACAACATTTTACTGCGTGCGAACCGCACAATACGCGCTAAGTTTACGCCTGGACTACAAATCTGCGCTGAAGCTAACCACCGCGGAGAGCACGCCGCGGGGCGTCTGCTGTTTTGTTTGCCCCCTACCGGTTTGTTTGCCCCATAAATCTGACGTCACTTCCGCCACACTTTTCGCAATGCATTGGAATAGGATGCGGCCTCTCCTTAGTATTCCTTCCTCCATGGTTTAAACAGCCAATGTTTCGCGCACAGATGTTCGTTTCCTTGCAGTACGGTTGAGGCATCCACCGAGAACCCAAGCCAGGCTAGCAAATTAGAAGGCGATGCGCACGGGGCTCGGTTACGCTATCGCGTTCTACTCTTGACGGCGAAGTTAAAGCTTCCGTGCAAGTTTTTTTTTATTGATTAACAGTTAAGCGTTATGATATGATATCGAACCAAAGAAGACAAATTTCAGCGAATGATAGAGACTTGAAGTAATAAAATGTTCTCGAACAACCAGTGTTGCTGGACTGTAATGGAACAATGAATGCTGCTATGAAGAGACACCTGTTGAGTGCACATGGCAAGGCTCAAAGCCTGGGTTCAGGCCCAGCAGCTTCGAGACAATTTATTTTGTTTTATACATTTATTTATGCATAACAATGATCGTCTGACGGGACTGAGTAGCGGACGGTGGGACAGATATCTCACTTGGTCGGCATAAAAATGTTTCCGCATTCAAAATCCCTGTCCAGGCAGTATATAAGGCCGGCATGAATGGCACACATGGAAAACCTATAGTTTATAAAAATTTGATGCCAAACTCGCGTTCGCTGGTCGTCGATTGCTGGTGCTGTGGCGCCATTCGAGACCCTGAATACTGTTAGGATGCCATGCCGAACGGCGTCCAGAGAAAGCTGCAACCTACAATAAAACTTCACTCTTTGTATATTCGAAACTGGCCCTACAAAGTATGTGGAACAGGCATAAGCCTGGTAATCATCAAACTGTAACGTGTGACATCGCCTATCTTCATCACAAGGCTAAGAGTACTATACATTGCATTAGGTTCCAATGAATACCTTGCCATGCTGGTATTTCGGGAAACGAAAAAGCGGATGAAGCTGCCCGAAATGGACTCCAGTACTGGAACTTCAGAAGAATATTTTTTAATA